>NW_028270183.1:39305669-39494894 GCF_037043375.1 Chiloscyllium plagiosum
AGTGTGGAGGAGAGGGGGAGAGAGAGAGAGAGTGGGAGGGAGGGGGGGAGAGAGAGAGAGTGTGGGAGGAGGGGGGAGAGAGCGAGAGTGGGGTGGAGGGAGGGAGGGGGAGAGAGAGGGTGTGAGTGTGAGGAGGGAGTGGGAGAGGAGAGAGAGAGTGAGGGAGGAGGGGAAGAGAGAGAGTGCGAGGGAGGGGGGGAGAGAGAGAGTGTGTGAGGGACGGAGGGGGAGAGAGAGAGTGTGTGAGGGAGGGAGGGGAGGGGGAGAGAGAAGGTGGTGGGAGGGAGGGTGGGGAGGGAGAGAGTGTGTGAGGGAGGAGGGGAGAGAGAGAGTGTGGAGGGAGGGAGGGAGGGGGAGAGAGAGGAGGGGAGAGGAGGGAGGGGGAGAGGAGAGTGTGTGGGAGGGAGGGAGGGGGGAGAGAGAGTGTGTGGGAGGGAGGGAGGGAGAGAGAGTGTGTGGGAGGGAGGGAGGGGGAGAGAGAGAGTGTGGAGAGGAGGGAGGGGGAGAGAGAGTGTGTGAGAGGGAGGGGGAGAGAGAGAGTGTGGGAGGGAGGGAGAGAGAGAGTGTGTGAGGGAGGGAGGGAGAGAGGGGGGGAGGGAGGGGAGGGGGAGGAGGAGAGTGGGTGGAGGGAGGGGAGGGAGAGGAGAGTGTGGGGAGGGAGAGAGAGGAGGGGAGGGGAGGAGGGGAGAGAGAGAGTGTGAGGGGAGGGAGGGGGAGAGAGAGTGTGTGAGGGAGGGAGGGGGAGAGAGAGAGTGTGTTAGGGAGGGAGGGGGAGAGAGAGAGAGTGTGTGAGGGAGGGAGAGAGAGAGTGTGTGGGAGGAGAGGGGGAGAGTGAGAGCGTGTGAGAGGGAGGGAGGGTGAGAGAGAGTATGTGAGGGCGGTAGAGAGAGTGTGTGTGGGAGAGAGGGCGAGAGAGAGAGTGTGTGAGGGGAGATGGAGAGAGAGAGAGAGTGTGTGTGAGGGAGGGAAGGAGGGGCGGTGAGAGAGAGTGAGGGAGGGGGAAAGAGAGAGTGTGAGGGAGGGAGGGGTAAAGAGAGTGTGGGAGGGAGGGGGAGAGAGAGTGTGGGAGGGAGGGGAAATAGAGTGTGCGAGGGAGGGTGGGGGAGAGAGAGAGTGTGTGAGGGACGGAGGGGAAGAGAGAGAGTGTGTGTGTGAGGGAGGGAGGGGGAGAGAGAGAGTGTGTGTGAGGGAGGGTGGGGGAGAGAGAGAGTGTGGGAGGGAGGTGTAGAGAGAGTGTGTGTGAAGGAGGGTGAGGGAGAGAGAGAGAGTGTGTAAGTGAGGGAGGGAGTGGGAGAAAGAGTGTGTGTGTGTGAGGGAGGAAGGGGGAGAGAGAGAGTGTGTGTGAGGGAGGGGGGGAGAGAGAGAGTGTGAGGGAGGGAGGGGGAGAGAGTGTGAGGGTGGGAGGGGGAGAGAGAGTGAGGGAGGGAGGTAAGAGAGAGAGAGTGTGTGAGGGAGGGCGTGAGGAAAGAGAGAGTGTGTGAGGGAGGGAGGAAAGAGAGAGAGAGAGTGTGTGAAGGAAGGAGGGAGGAAAGCGAGAGAGAGTGTGTGTGAGGGAGGGAGGGGGAGAGAGAGTGTGTGTGTGAGGGAGGGAGGGTGAGAGAGAGTGTGTGTGAGGAAGGGAGGGGGAGAGAGAGTGTGTGAGAGGGAGGGAGGATTAGTGAGAGAGTGTGTGTGTGAAGGAGGCGGGGGACAGAGAGAGTGTGTGGGAGGGAGGGAGAGAGAGAGAGAGAGAGTGTGTGTGAGGTAGGGAGGGGGAGAGACAGTGTAGGAGGGAGGAAGGGAGGAAAGAGAGAGTGTTTGGGGGAGGGAGGAAAGAGAGAGAGTGTGTGAGAGATGGGGAGAGAGAGAGAGAGTGTGTGAGTGAGGGAGCCGGCGAGAGAGAGTGTGTGTGAGGGAGGGAGGGGGAGAGAGAGTGTATGTTGGGGAGGGGTAGAGAGAGTGTGTGTGAGGGAGGGAGGGGGAGAGAGAGAGAGTGTGTGAGGGAGGGTGGGGGAGAGAGAGAGAGTGTGTGAGGGAGGGAGAGAGAGAGTGTTAGGGAGGGAGGGGGAGAGAGAGAGAGTGTGTGTGTGAGGGAGGGAGGTGGAGAGAGTGTGTGTGTGAGGGAGGGAGTGGGAGAGAGAGAGAGAGAGAGTGTGTGAGGGAGGGAGGGGGAAAGAGAGTGTGCGAGGGAGGGTGGGGGAGAGAGAGAGTGTGTGAGGGACGGAGGGGAGGAGAGAGAGTGTGTGAGGGAGGGAGGGAGAGAGAGAGAGTGTGTGAGGTAGGGATGGGGGAGAGAGAGAGAGTGTGTGAGGGAGGGAGGGAGAGAGAGAGAGTGTGTGAGGGAGGGAGAGAGAGAGAGTGTGTGAGGGAGGGAGGGAGGGGGAGAAAGAGTTTGTGTGTGAGGGAGGGAGGGGGAGAGAGAGTGTGTGTGAGGGAGGGAGGGGGAGAGAGAGAGTGTGTGTGAGGGAGGAGGGGGAGAGAGAGAGTGTGTGTGAGGGAGGGAGTGGGAGAGAGAGTGTGTGTGAGGGAGGGAGTGGGAGAGAGAGAGAGTGTGGTGAGGGAGGGAGGGAGAGAGAGAGAGAGTGTGGTGAGGGAGGGAGGGGGAGAGAGAGAGTGTGTGAGGGAGGGAGGGGGAGAGAGAGAGAGTGTGTGAGGGAGGGAGGGGAGAGAGAGAGAGAGTGTGTGAGGGAGGGGAGAGAGTGTGTGAGGTAGGGAGGGGGAGGGAGAGAGAGAGAGAGAGAGAGTGTGGGAGGAGAGGGGGAGGGTGAGAGCGTGTGAGAGGGAGGGAGGGTGAGAGAGAGTATGTGAGGGTGGGAGAGAGTGTGTGGGAGTGAGGGCGAGAGAGAGAGTGTGTGAGGGGAGGGGGAGAGAGAGAGAGAGTGTGTGTGAGGGAGGGATGGAGGGGGGAGAGAGAGAGTGAGGGAGGGAGGGGGAGAGAGAGAGTGTGTGTGAAGGAGGGAGGGGGAGAGAGAGAGTGTGAGGGAGGGAGGGGGAGAGAGAGTTTCGGAGGGAGGGGGAGAGTGTGGAAGGGAGGGGAAAGAGAGTGTGCGAGGGAGGGTGGGGGAGAGAGAGAGTGTGTGAGGGATGGAGGGGAAGAGAGAGAGTGTGTGAGGGAGGGTGGGGGGAGAGAGAGTGTGTGTGAGGGAGGGAGGGGGAGAGAGAGAGTGTGTGTGAGGGTGGGAGGGGAGAGAGAGAGAGAGTGTGTGTGAGGGAGGGAGGGGGGAGAGAGAGAGAGTGTGTGTGTGAGGGAAGGTGGGGGGAGAGAGAGAGTGTGAGGGAGGGAGGGGGAGAGAGAGAGTGTGTGAGGGAGTGTGGGGGAGACAGAGAGTGTGAGGGAGGGAGGGGGAGAGAGAGTATGTGTGTGTGAGGGAGGGAGGGGAGAGAGAGTGTGTGTGAGGGAGGGAGGGGGATGGAGAGAGTGTGTGTGAGGGAGGGGGGGAGAGAGAGAGTGTGTGAGGTAGGGAGGGGGAGAGAGAGAGAGTGTGTGAGGGAGGGAGGGGGAGAGAGAGAGAATGTGTGAGGGAGGGAGAGAGAGAGTGTGAGGGAGGGAGGGGGGGAGAGAGAGAGTGTGTGTGTGAGGGAGGGAAGGGAGAGAGAGAGTGTGTGTGAGGGAGGGAGGGGGAGAGATAGAGAGAGTGTGGGAGGGAGGGGGGAGAGAGCGAGAGTGTGTGTGGGAGGGAGGGGGGGAGAGAGCGAGAGTGTGTGTGTGAGGGAGGGAGGGGGAGAGAGAGTGTGTGTGTGAGGGAGGGAGTGGGAAAGAGAGTGTGCGAGGGAGGGTGGGGGAGAGAGAGAGTGTGTGAGGGACGGAGGGGAAGAGAGAGAGTGTGTGAGGGAGGGAGGGGGAGAGAGAGAGTGTGTGTGAGGGAGGGCGGGGGAGAGAGAGAGTGTGTGAGGGACGGAGGGGAAGAGAGAGTGTGTGTGAGAGAGGGAGGGGGAGAGAGAGAGTGTGTGTGAGGGAGGGAGGGGGAGAGAGAGAGTGTGTGTGAGGGAGGGAAGGAGAGAGAGAGTGTGTGTGAGGGAGGGAGGGGGAGAGAGAGAGTGTGTGTGAGGTAGGGAGGGGGAGAGAGAGAGTGTGTGAGGGAAGGGGAGAGAGAGAGTGTGTGAGGTAGGGAGGGGGAGAGAGAGTGTGTGAGGGAGGGAGGGGGAGAGAGAGAGTGTGTGAGGGAGGGAGGGGGAGAGAGAGAGTGTGTTAGGGAGGGAGGGGGAGAGAGAGAGAGTGTGTGAGGGAGGGAGAGAGAGAGTGTGTGGGAGGAGAGGGGGAGAGTGAGAGC
The DNA here is from genome assembly GCF_037043375.1 of Chiloscyllium plagiosum. NCBI lineage: Eukaryota > Metazoa > Chordata > Chondrichthyes > Orectolobiformes > Hemiscylliidae > Chiloscyllium > Chiloscyllium plagiosum. The sequence continues at coordinate 39,309,920 of NW_028270183.1, forward strand.
GTGTGAGAGGGAGGGAGGGTGAGAGAGAGTATGTGAGGGCGGTAGAGAGAGTGTGTGTGGGAGAGAGGGCGAGAGAGAGAGTGTGTGAGGGAGGGAGGGGGAGAGAGAGAGTGTGTTAGGGAGGGAGGGGGAGAGAGAGAGAGTGTGTGAGGGAGGGAGAGAGAGAGTGTGTGGGAGGAGAGGGGGAGAGTGAGAGCGTGTGAGAGGGAGGGAGGGTGAGAGAGAGTATGTGAGGGCGGTAGAGAGAGTGTGTGTGGGAGAGAGGGCGAGAGAGAGAGTGTGTGAGGGGAGATGGAGAGAGAGAGAGAGTGTGTGTGAGGGAGGGAAGGAGGGGGGGTGAGAGAGAGTGAGGGAGGGAGGGGGAAAGAGAGAGTGTGAGGGAGAGAGGGGTAAAGAGAGTGTTGGAGGGAGGGGGAGAGAGAGTGTGGGAGGGAGGGGAAATAGAGTGTGCGAGGGAGGGTGGGGGAGAGAGAGAGTGTGTGAGGGACGGAGGGGAAGAGAGAGAGTGTGTGAGGGAGGGAGGGGGAGAGAGAGAGTGTGTGTGAGGGAGGGTGGGGGAGAGAGAGTGTACGTGAGGGTGGGAGGGGAGAGAAAGAGAGTGTGGGAGGGAGGTGTAGAGAGAGTGTGTGTGAAGGAGGGTGAGGGAGAGAGAGAGTGTGTAAGTGAGGGAGGGAGTGGGAGAAAGAGTGTGTGTGTGTGAGGGAGGAAGGGGAGAGAGAGTGTGTGTGTGAGGGAGGGGGGGAGAGAGAGAGTGTGAGGGAGGGAGGGGGAGAGAGTGTGAGGGTGGGAGGGGGAGAGAGAGTGAGGGAGGGAGGTAAGAGAGAGAGAGAGTGTGTGAGGGAGGGCGTGAGGAAAGAGAGAGTGTGTGAGGGAGGGAGGAAAGAGAGAGAGAGAGTGTGTGAAGGAGGGAGGGAGGAAAGCGAGAGAGAGTGTGTGTGAGGGAGGGAGGGGGAGAGAGAGTGTGTGTGTGAGGGAGGGAGGGTGAGAGAGAGTGTGTGTGAGGAAGGGAGGGGGAGAGAGAGTGTGTGAGAGGGAGGGAGGATTAGTGAGAGAGTGTGTGTGTGAAGGAGGGCGGGGACAGAGAGAGTGTGTGGGAGGGAGGGAGAGAGAGAGAGAGAGAGTGTGTGTGAGGTAGGGAGGGGGAGAGACAGTGTAGGAGGGAGGAAGGGAGGAAAGAGAGAGTGTTTGGGGGAGGGAGGAAAGAGAGAGAGTGTGTGAGGGATGGGGTGAGAGAGAGAGTGTGTGTGAGTGAGGGAGCCGGCGAGAGAGAGTGTGTGTGAGGGAGGGAGGGGGAGAGAGAGTGTATGTGAGGGAGGGGTAGAGAGAGTGTGTGTGAGGGCGGGAGGGTGAGAGAGAGTGTGTGTGAGGGCAGGAGAGGGAGAGAGAGAGTGTGTGTGAGGGCAGGAGAGGGAGAGAGAGAGTGTGTGTGAGGGCGGGAGGGGGAGAGAGAGAGTGTGTGTGAGGGGGCAGGTGGAGAGAGAGTTTATGTGAGGGTGGGAGGGTGAGAGAGAGAGTGTGTGTGAGGGCGGGAGGGTGAGAGGGAGAGTGTGTGTGAGGGAGGGAGGGGGAGAGAGTGTGTGTGAGGGAGGGAGGGGTAGAGAGAGTGTGTGAGGGAGGGAGGGGGAGAGAGAATGTGTGAGGGAGGGAGGGGGAGAGAGAATGTGTTAGGGAGGGACGGGGAGAGAGAGTGTGTGAGGGAGGGAGGAGGAGAGAGAGTGTGTGAGGGAGGGAGGGGGAGAGAGAGTGTGTGTGAGGGAGGGAGGGGGAGAGAGTGTGTGTGAGGGAGGGAGGGGGAGAGAGTGTGTGTGAGGGAGGGAAGGGGAGATAGAGTGTGTGCGTGAGGGAGGGTGAGAGAGAGAGTGCATGAGGGAGAGAGTGTATGTGCATGAGGGAGAGAGTGTGTGTGCGTGAGGAGAGAGTGTGTGTGTGAGAGTGTGTGTGTGGGTATGTGAGAGAGAGTGTGTGAGTGTATGTGTGAGAGAGAAAGTGAGTGTGTGTGAGAGAGAGAGAGAGAGTGCGTGAGGGAGAGAGTGTGTGTGTGTGAGGGAGAAAGAATATGTGTGTGTGTGAGAGAGGGAGAGAGTGCGTGAGGGAGAGAGTGTGTGTGTGTGAGGGAGAAAGAGTGTGTGTGTGTGGGAGAGAGAGTGCGTGAGGGAGAGAGTGTGTGTGTGTGAGGGAGAAAGAGTGTGTGTGTGTGTGAGAGAGAGATTGTGTTTGAGAGCGAGAGAGTGTGTGTGTGAGAGAGTGTGTATGTGTGTGATAGAGAGTGTGTGTGTGAAAGAGAGAGTTTGTGTTTGAGAGAGAGAGCGTGTGTGTGTGAGCGAGAGAACGAGTGTGTGAGGGAGAGAGATTGTGTGAGGGAGGGAGGGAGGGAAAGAGAGAGAGTGTGAGCGAGGGAAGGGAAGAGAGAGAGGAGTGCGTGAGGGAGGGAGGGGGAGAAAGAGAGAGTGTGTGAGGGTGGGAGAGAGAGGGAGTGAATGCGTCTCCATATCAGAGTGTTCAGGGACGTGTTGGATAGGTGCATTTAGTCAGGGGTAAATATAGGATAATAGAGTAGGGGAATGGGTCTGGGTGGGTTACTCTTCGGAGGGTCGTTGTGGACTTGTTGGGCTGAAGGGATCCTGTGATTCTGTCCATTTAAATTAAATGTTAAAGGAGATGTAGGAATAGTGAGGCACAATGTGCTCAAGTCTTTGAAGATGGCAGGAAAAGTTGAAAAGGCCATCTACAAAGCCAAGCTTTCTTACTTTTACGATGCATGTGTCAATTTATAAAGCTATGATAAACATTTACAAAATCACAGGGAGGCTGCAGACTTTCTAGCACTGCCTTTCAGGAACAATGGTGAGGTTTTATATTCTCCTTAACCCCTTCCGTTCCCTCATGTTGACCCCTTTAACTTATCCTTCCTTGTGCCCTTCAACAAAAGACTCTTTTGTTGAAGAGTGGAAGTATCCTTCCACTGCCACATCGTCTTTCCGAGCCCTGATTAGGAGTGGATTCTAGATCCATGATCACGAAACAAGGCCTCAAGCCTGACTTCCACCTGCTGCCGATATCATCAGGATCATTGCTGTCTTTCGTCGTGTGAATTTGGTTGCCATCATTTTTTTAACTAGCGGACTATTTCAAAAAGAGAACGTGGCCAGACTTTCACAGGAGAGCTAATGTGCATGCTCCATGGTGTCAGCAAGTTATGCATGAGGGCTTTAGGAAGGCCGCAGAGAGATGAAAGCTTGGGTTGTTCTCCTTACAAGATGAGGAGGTTATGGAGAGATTTGAAAATATGTTCAAAAGCCTGGTTTTGATAGAATAAATAAAGTGGAATTGGTTCTGGTGATAGAAGGATCTGTAATCCTGAGCTGCTGCAGTGTGGTAAAGCAAACCAGGGCACGACTTATATAGAGGGTCCTGGGGAGTGTTATAGTATAAAGAGATCTCGGGATACAGGTTCATAGCTCCTTGAAAATGGAGTCATAGGCAGACAGGGCTGTGAAGAAGGCTTTCGGCATGCTAGCTTTCATCAATCAGAGTGGAGGAGTTGGGATGCCTTATTGCGGCTGTACATGACATCGGTGAGGCCACATTTAGAGTACTGCATACATTTCTGGTCGCCCTAGTATAGAAAGGATATTATTAATCTTGAAAGAGTGCAGAACAGATTTACTAGGCTGCTACCTGGACTGGAGGTTTGAGAAGTTGGATGGCTGGGACTTTTTTTACTAAAGCGTAGGAAACTGAAGGGTGACCTTATAGTTATATAAAATCATGAGGGGTATGGATAAGGTAGAAAGCGAACAGCTTTTCCCCAGGGTGGGGGAGTCTAAACCGAGAGAATACGTTTAAGGTGAGTGGGAGAGATACAAAATAGTCCAGAGGGGCAATTTTTTTCACATACAGGGTGGTGAGTGTCTGGATAGGGCTGCCAGAGGGAGTGATTGAAGTGAGTACAATTTCAATTAAGAAACATTTAGACGGGGGATGGGGGGAGGTATGGAAGGATAGGGACCAAGCACAGGCAAATAGGACAAGCTTAATTGTGAAAACTGGGCGGTTTGGACAAGTTGGGCTTAAAGGCCTGTTTTCAAGTTGTATATATCAAAATAAACTGTCGCAGGATACAGATTTAAGGTGTCTGGCAAGTGAAAAAACACAGTAAGTCGTCGCAATCTGGATTTAACTAATGGAAAGAGTCATTGAAGCAGATTCAAAAAATAGCTTACAAACACAATTGAATGATTACTTGAAAGAGTAAATGGACTGAGCTGTGGGGCAAGAACAGGGGAGTGGAATACATTGGGTAGTCCTTACGAAGAGCTGGCACAGGCACAGTGCATCAAACGATGACCGTGTGTGCTGAATCATTCTATATTTTATTAGTTGTGCCTTTGTTCTCGTGCTTTATGTAAACTCTTATACTGAGAGCACAGTCAGTGCCAGTGAGTAATGGCTGTGGTTTAGATAAGAGAGTTATTTGTGTGAAGTTATTGTTGTGACACCAAACATAAGGTCAGCCAGTTAGGTCCTGCAGCCAAGAGTTTTTTTTGTCATAGTATAGATTGGTTTTCTAGCAGGGAATGGCAAGATGTGTTTTTTTTGCCAGTGACTATTAACACAATGGCACAACTTGAATGAGTCCATATGCGGACATATGACTGCCAAAGCCAGAGGCTGCCCTGCAAGGAGCAAGAGGCACTCGTGAGAGCTGTTTATCTGCTTGCCAAGCCAGCTTCACTCAGAAAACAGATTCCTCAAACTGAAAGCTAACACTATTCAAAGGATAGAAGTGTGTTTAATGCATTTATAGAAAAAATGTAACTTGCATGATCTACTTAGCCAAAAAACATTGTAAGGTTAAGCCCTAAGTGCCAGTTTCTTCATGTTTCATGAATGGTTTCTCACCAGAAGGCCTTGCACATTTTGCTGCTCGTCGGATGCTGCCTGAATTGCTGTGCTCTTCCAGCACCACTGATCCAGAATCTGGTTTCCAGCATCTACAGTTATTGTTTTTACCTCGTTGATTTTCTCACCATGTCATACCAACCTGGTCTTATTAACTACATGACAAGGCACCACCTTTAGCACCAGAGAGAGCACAGTAGTGTGCGCTGGACATGGCAGACTAGGAAAAATTAGTGCCCTACTTTGCGGCCAGGGACCTTGATTTATTCAGGGATTTAGATGAACATTATGCTGTAGCATCAGGGCTACAGGCCAAGTGCTGGATAAAGGGATGAAAATAGATATTTAAAAAAATAGGTGTTTGGGTTGTGCAAACACAGTGAGCTGAAGCTGTGTGACTCTATGTCCTGGAGATCCTGTGGATGGAACTTGCTGTTCTTCCCAGGACATCAGTGGAGACCACATCACCAGAACTTCTCTGAGGTTGCCAAGTTATAGTGTAATTCAAGTGTGCGGTTCAGATTAATTGTGACAGCAACGTGTACCATCTCTGAGATGCAGTTGCAGCATCTCAGCTCGATCCTTTTGGCAGCCTCTTCTCTAAGCCCTCAACATTCACCATGAACAGTCAAGGACACTAAGCACTTAGGAACACCACCACCAGCAAATTCCCCGCTTTTCATACACTGTCCTGATTTGGAAAGACCTCATTGTAATAGAATCATAGTCAGTTTTACAATGCAGAAAAGGCCCTTCGAGTCATTCCTTCATAGTTACAGGGTCAAGATCCTGAGACTCATTCCCTCGCAGCACTATGAGTGTACCACTTCATGGTGGTGAGCCATCATCTTGAAATGCAGCAGGCCATTACCTCAAGGGCAATTAAGAATGGGTAACAAACAATTAATATCCAACTGCTTAAAGACCCTTTGTGTGCTGTAGTCAGAGGGCTAATACTGTAGTCCTTCCTCATTGAGTCTTTGTTGTAGCTGCCCCAACATTCACTTCATCTGTGATCATCTTTCACCCTTGGTCACCAGCAGTTCCCTGTGCTGAGAGGCAGACAAATGATAATTGAGCTGATGGCTCTCTGGCAGCCATTGGAGATTGATGTGTGGCCCTTGAGAAAGTCTTTCAGGCTGGACATGCTGAAGCTGATCCTGAACAAACCACTGCATTTTTCGTAAACAGCCACATCATAATAGCATCATAATTAGTTTTAAGGATGGTGGTGGAAGAGCCTTGTGTTGCCAAGGCTGGTGTCCAACCTCTGAACCAGAAGTTCTAGGACTTGACAGCCAAGGGAAGGTGCAACCAAACAGTGATCAAATAGGCTGAGTGTCAACATGCAAATCGTGTCGCCACATGGCCCAGGCAGTAAGACCGTCAGAGATTTCTGGTCAGCCATTATGGTTCCCTTCACTAAACAGTCTATCATCAAGGCACAGGGATTATTTTCAATATTCCAGAAATGGATGGTGGGCACTAGTTGTGGTACTGACACTCTGTTTAGCTGATGGAGAGAAGAACCTTTCAGACCCTTCGGTGTCTTATTTGAAAGTTTCGGTGATGAGGCAGCCTCTTTTTTCACTTAAGAGATGTGCCTCCCAGGACCTGTGATTGATGGCACCACTTGGTACATTAAGTAGAAAAGGTTTCACTCCCCCCCCCCCCCCACAAAGATTGTTTTCCTGTATCCACTCAAAATAAGCCTTAAGGTAGCTAAAAATGTGTTACATAAAAACACAGTTCCATGGGATTTCATGATGCCATCAAATTGTCAGAGGCTTGTGGGTTCAAATCCCATTCCAGAGAGCAACGCATGTTATCTTGGCTGACACTCCACTGCAGAGCTGAGTGGGTGCTGCTCTCTCAAAGTCATGCATTTTAGACATGAAAGTGTGCATCTATGCTCTTGGGAATGCGAACGTTCCTATGGCACTATAAAAGATGAGCAAGATAACACTCCTCTCCTCTCCAACACATTCCTCAACCAGCATGAACTTCCTCAGTTATCTACCAACCTGCAGTCCCACAGTCTCCATGACAAGACAGGCAAGGGGCAGATCCCAGATATACCCCAGTTCAAACCGGTATTGGTACCAATCTGAGCCAATTGCTCTGCCCCATCCAGTAGTTATGGAAGCTTACACATTTGCAAGTATGTTGTAATCTGCAACCAAGGAAGGAATCACAATGGCTAAACAGAAATCTCTACTGCTCTTATGACCTGTGTGTGTGTGTTGGAAAGATTTGCAAGTTGATACTCAAATGGTTTGGCCATTTTATGAATACACCATCTTTGGTCATCAAGTCCTCATTTGGGACCTGAACCTGGAACTTCTGATTCAGAGGCCAGAGTACTACACACTGTGCCACAAGAGCATTTTAATCATCATCATTATAACCAATAAAATGGGTGCTGCATTCTCGCCCTTTATCACTTTGCTGTAGTGACAATAATGCAATACAGATCATTCTTTTACGCACGCTTTGTCAACGTAATTTGGCTATAACGCAATTAGGGAACAGCTTACAAACTCCCATTGGCTATTATCGTGATTCTGTGCAATCACGAACAAAGGAGCTTGAGATGGACCAGCTTCTAAATGTGTGGATAGAAGATCAGTCAAGAAAGCGATCTGGGGCCACCTTTCTCACCAAAGAACAGAAAGCCTTATCAATTTATGAGGACCTAAGAGAAAAAGCTGAAATTCCTACAGGTGGGCCTGCCTTCAGTGGTAGTAGTGGCTGGTTTGCTGGATTTAAGAACTGCTACGCTTTCCTAACGTGAAGTTATGTGTTAAAGCTGCCACTGCAGATAAGGAACGTGCGCTGTCATTTACTTCCAGAGTGAAAAAATTGATTAAGGAAGAAGGCTACAGCTTAGATTAAATCTTCAATTTGGACGAGACAGGTTAATACAGGAAGTGAGTGCCACCCAGGACCTACATTTCTAAGAATGAAGCACATGCTCCCAGGTTTTATGGTTGCAAAGGATTGTGTGACTATGCTGTTGGGTGCCAGTGCTAGTCCAGACTTAAAGCTTAAGCCTATGTTGGTGTACCACTCTGCCAACCTGTGAGCCTTGAAAGGTTATCTTAAGGCCAAGCAGAAGAGGTTGGATGACAGGGCAAATTTTTTCTGACCTTATTATGTTTTCAAGGATATTTTTAGAAATTGTTGCAGGAGAAAAAAATTTGGATCTCAAGAGTCTCCTCATTCTGGACAATCGTCCCACTGTTGATGAGCAATAGCAGCTTTTAAAGCATTATTTAAGGCGCATAATCATGAAGCTGATTGCAACTCCTGAGGAGGACTTTGGAAGAGCTTTAACATTAGGAATGCTATTGCTATCATTGTGGAGGCCTGGGGTAATGTCAGTCAGGACTGCTTGCTTGCAGTTTGGCAGGAGCTTCCTCTAGATTTTCTTAATGCTTTTAACGGTGTTGAACCATAAGATGAGCTTCCAGTAATCAAGGAATATTGTATCGCCCTTGCAACGCAAGTTGGATTTGAAGAAGTGGAGACTGAAGATGTTGAGGAGCTGCTTGAGTCCCATTGTGAAGACCTCACCACAGCTGATCAGCAACAACCTGTTGCTGCAGGAGAGATTGAAGCTCGACATGAAGACAATGAAGTCCAGGATGCAGCATCACAAGAACTTTCCACTTCTCTTTTGTCTTCTATCCTGAGGGAAGTTGAGAAGCGGTTGCAGTTCTGAAAAGACAATGACTACAATGCAGTCAGATAGCAGGTTGTGGCATAAGGTCATAGTTTTAAGCTGGTTGGAGGAAAGTATAGAGCGGATGTCAGAGGCAGGTTCTTTACACAGAGAGTTGTGAGAGCATGGAATCCGTTGCTGGCAGCAGTTGTGGAAGCAAGGTCATTGGGGACATTTAAGAGACTGCTAGACATGCATATGGTCACAGAAATTTGAGGGGGCATACATGAGGATCAGTGGTCAGCACAACATCGTGGGCTGAAGGGCCTGTTCTGTGCTGTACTGTTCTAATGTTCTATGAACTACAACTTCATGAAAGAAGAAAGATGGCAAAGCAGCACAAAGTAGATGGCTTTTTTAAGCCAACCCCCAAGAAACAGTCCAAGGACAGTGAACCACAGCCATCCACTTCTGGACTAAATACTTTCTTTCATCATAACCCTGCACCGAAAATAATGATGATGCTGATGTTGACCTTCAGTCCCTGTCTTAATACAGTACTGGAACTCAGCAAACTCAGCAAACCTTAAAGTGTCAAATTTCATTAAAACATGATTTAAAATCTTACTTAGACTGTACTATCAGATGTGTTAATCTAACTATTTTTGTTTCGAATTTTACTGACATTATTGGTGGTCTGCCCCAACCCTGTTTTTTTCCCACAGGCCCTGTTATTTCTATTGCATGATTTTCTATAACACGAGGTTGCACAGGAACACAACTTCCACGTTATAACAGAATAGACTGTAACTGGTAACTACACTCTCAAAGTGTTTTGGTGTCTGCGAACCACTTTGGGATCTTTTGCAATCATGAACGATGCTGTATCCATTTGAAGTCTTTTATGTGTGCAAGCTGCCTTTATCAACTTTGCAGCTGATAATGATGCTGTTTGTCTTTGCTCCTAGGGAAAGCTGTGCAGCAAGGAATGTGAGGATCTGACGGCTCAGTCTCATTGCTGCCGCACATTCCAGATGGAGGCAGCTGCCCACATCAAGAACCTTCCTGTGATGGGTGATGTGAGTGCTGACCAACTGTCAAGAGTGGAAGCAGAAGCTAATGGCCATGGACTTTGCTGTTTAAAATAATTTGCATTTGGAATGATGTAAGATGGAGCTTGTTCATAAAGGGAGGTGCTATAAGAACACACAGTGTTAAAAACATTTTAAAGAGGAACAGTAATGATGTGGTAATCCAGATAGTGTCAAAGGAGGTTAGTGAGGAAAAATGCCCCATATACTTCCTGGTGTCTTGGGACCAGTGTTTTATTCTCCAGAAGCTTGGTGTAGACATTTTACACAAAATCCCCTCTCTGGTTTTCCCTAACTATGGGCAGTACTCAAATTTGTGAAGTTACAAACGATCAAGTCGCAATAAGAAATCTTATTCTAACTTGACATGAGATGTCTGCAAGAGTTGATCACAGACACAGGTGATAGTGAACAGGTCACTAAATGGAAATCTGGATCACCACTTTGAGCTTTAGCATAATACGAACATGTAGGAGCAAACCTTTTGGACCCTCTTGCCAGGTCTGCCCTTCAACAAGCTCATTGCTGATCTGATTGTGGCCTGAACTCTGTATCCCAGCCTCCCCAATTCTTGTTAGTCAAGAATCTATCGAGCATTTCACCTGCTTTGATGTCTGAGGAGGAGAGGTCCAAAGACACTTGACCCGCTAAGAAAACAAAAAGTTCCTTGCCTCTAATTCAAATTGGGCCCCTTTTATTTTCTAAATATGTCCCCTAGATCTAACCTCCTCCATGGGGAGGAGAGCTTACAACATCCACACTGTCAGGATCCCACCAGAACTTGGTAGGAGAAGATTCAAATTAATCTGGTTCCTCTTTCAGCCTTTTCTGGGTTACACAGAGTTGCAATGCTGATTGAACCTTTTCTGATGTGAAGGTGATAAAATTTGTGAAAGGCAAATTTAGAACAATTGGCAGGAAGCTCCTTGAGGAAGAGTGGCCATTAGAAAAGTTAGACAAATAATGCACAAGGTCCACCTTGTTTTCCTGGTACTTGCATGACTAACCAATGATGGAATTATTGCCTATTCAGAACCCACAATCTGCAGATTCAGGTTCAACAAATGGAACGATGTCCATTTCTGTGCTGGAAATACTTTGAAGCCTCCCCCATTTTACTATGGTCCTGTTCACTGCTACTTCAGCAACCTGACCCAGGCTTGAATCACATTCTGTGGAAACAAAAGGCAAGTGCCACACCTCACTGGAGCAGCATGCTACAATTCAAACTACCCCTGGAGTCATCATAAAAATCAAAGATTTTATAAAGGTGCACAGCATTCCCTGATTTATCTGTCTTAGACCAAGCTTAACAGGAAGCAGGGACCAAATTTCTGTACTTAACAAGAATTGCTATTTATTATACATGTATAACCACAGGCAAACAAGTATGATTATCGCAACCCCTTATAAAACTCCCTCTCCACACACAAACAAGGTTAGCAAGGAGAAACTGCCTTACTTTTGGATTTTTTACTGTAGGGTGAGGGGCATCATCTTCCCTTTCAGAGATCCAAATGCTTCTGGCCATATCATTCACACCACAAGCTGTTGAGCTACCCAGGAGACAACCATGTAGTTGTTGACAAGCAGATGGTCAAAAATACAGAAAAATGAAAAGATATAGTCTTCATTCTCAAATAACCACTCAGTATTATACCAGTCAGATAAATCACTCACTATCCATTACAAAAGGACCAAGAAGAAAGTTAATTCTAAATGTTGCTCTAATTTTAATCTTCTCCAACTGTAACTTATATTTCTGATGTGTTCTTTCAGGACTTGGAGGTGTTGTTCAACTCACTAAGAATAAATAAAAAGACATCTGCCTCCTTTTCTTCGCCTTCCAATTAGCAGTTGCTGTTGTTTTTTCAGACCTGAGTGAGTGTATAAATGTTACTTATTGAAGAGACGTGTAGCTGGCTTGACACAGTTATGGTAAAAATCTGAGTTGACCAATTTTAGCTCATCTGAGAGGTCAGACAAGGGACTAGCTTCCAATTTCAGCTTTCCATTCTCCCCTGTTAGTCCATTGCTAAAGGTGATGAGTGAGCCAGTGGAACTGCCCTCTTGATTGTCCCTTGCTTTCCCAGCAGTAAGAAATTAGCCAGTAAAGTTGGATGTTGGCTATTCAGCCATTCAATATGATCAAGGCTGATCGTCCAGCTCAGGACCATTTTCCCACTATCTCCCCTTTGATCCCTTTAGCCCTAAGAACTATATTCAATTTCTTCTTCAAAACATACAATGTTTTGTTCTCAAATCCTTTCTGCAGTAGACAATTCCTCTAGATCTGTCTAGATGACTCTTCATCAGAGCTGAAGTGAAGTGTGGTGGGGATACCGTGTTCTAGACTAGAGTGGTGCTGGAAAAGCACAGCAGTTCAGGCAGCATCCGAGGAGCAGGAAAATCGACGTTTCGGGCATAAGCCCTTCATCTCTATTCCTGATGAAGGGCTTTTGCCCGAAACATCGATTTTCCTGCTCCTCGGATGCTGCCTGAACTGCTGTGCTTTTCCAGCACCACTTTAGTCTAGAATCTGGTTTCTAGCATCTGCAGCCCTTGTTTTTAACCTGGGGATACCATGTGCACTACAGTTTATAGGGGCAGGGTTAGTGGGTGAAGGGTGCTAATGGAGAAAACATGTTGATGGTTCAACTTATGTGATTGGAATGGAAGAATGGCACAACAATGGTGTGTGTCCTGCCGGACTTGAAAGGACAGTAAGTGGGATGTGGGGAGGGAACAAGCTAATAGAAAGGGAAGGAATGGGAGTTGGTTCACAATGTAAAGGTGTTGAACTCAATATTAAGTCCAGAAAGCTGTAAAGTGCCTGTTCTGAAGATGAGATGTTTTTCTCTAGTTTGTGCTGTGATTCACTGGAACACTGCAGCACGCTGAGGATAGGCATGTGAGCAGGACGCTGTGTTAAAATGGCCGGCCAAAAGAAGGTCAGGGTCCTGCTTGTGCACAGACCGGAGGTGTACTGCAAAGTCGTCGCTCAATCTACTTATGGTTTCTCCAATGTAGGGTAGGCCCCACTGGGTGCAGCGAATACAATAAACAAGATTGGAGGTGATACAGGGGATATGCTGCTTCACCTGGAAGGACTGTTTAGGCCCTTGGATGGTGAGCAGAGAGGATGGGAAGGGGCAGGTGTTGTGCCTTCTGTGGTACAAGGGGAAGGTCCTGTGGGAAGGGGGGAGTGATGGTGGTCATAGGTGAATGGACTAGGATGTCCCGAAAGGAACAATCCCTGTGAAACACAGAAGGGGGAGTGAGGGGAAGATGGGTTTGGTGGGGGCGTTCTGCTGGAGTTGTCTGAAAAGGCGGAGAATGATCCTCACTTTTGTGAGAGATGGGAAGGGGTAAGGACGGAATCAGGTTCCCCTTGTCCTCACTTTTCATCTCACCGGACTGCACAAACTGAAGAAACAACAACCCATCCTCAGACCAGGCACTTTACAGCTTTCTGGACTTAATATTGAGTTCAACGCCTTTACATTGTGAATCAACTCCCATTCCTTCCCTTTCTATTAGCTTACTATCATGTCCTCCCCTCCATCCCCATCCCCCTTACTATCCTTTCAAGTTTGACGGGAGACACATTGTTGTTCTGCCGTTCTCGGCATTCTGATCACTTAATCTGAATATCAATATCTTTTCGCCAGCACCCACCCCTCCCAAACTATAGCATAAATGCTGTCCCCTGCACACTTCACCAGCTCTGATGAAGAGTCATCTAGACTTGAAACATTAGCTTGCTGTCTGACTCGCTGTGATCTTCAGCATTTGTTGTTTTCAGTACAGCTTCTAGCATCTGCAGTAATTTGTTCCTCTAAATCTGACCTCTTGTACTTGGTGCTGGATTCAAATTTCTAAGGGCTGTTCTGCCTGGCCTGGTCAGCCTTCATTTTATACAACACCATTTGTCAAATAGTGTGGGGGCTGGTAGGGCATCCAGCTTCTCAGCTTCAGCTATTGAAAGGAAGTGGAATAATGGGTTGATGACCAGACTATCCCTTTCAGAATCCAGATCTTATTATTTTTGCTGAGGAGCTTGACCTATTGTGACACAGCATCAACACCTCTTTCCTCCAAACAACACTTGACAAATCACACTGATATATTTTAGTGCTCTTTAGAATTAGTTCCCTTTTGCTGAGAAATACTTTCCCAGTAATTTCAATGGAACTCATTTTCAAATTGGCAAAGGAATGGTTGTTCTGAGTTTCATTCCCGAAAGGATCGCTATTGTTTTTTGAAGCCTATAAAGGGAACTGGAACTTCAAAGCCTAAGTGAGAAATGTAGGCGACTGAAAGTATCCTCTTGTCTGTTTTTGAAGTTTTTGCAGCCTGCACTCTATCAGTGTTTTCTGAAATTTTCTTAGATAGTTTTCAGTTGCTGAACTGTACACTCTCTCACAGATATTCATAACCCACACACCCCCACACACACAAGTTTGTGGGGTGTATTTGTACTTGCAGAATTGCATTTTATTTTGCTCAAAAACTGCATGAATCCATATAAGGTTATGTAAATCTGTTTTTTTGGATTAGAATCAGTCTGAACATTGTGGCACAGACAGTATCACACAGGGCACTTCACACCTTCGACATATTATCTGGGCTGACATGGCACCAATTGTTAAAGTTCACTTGAGAATGTAACTTTAAGAAAGTTCTGAGTTTACATATATAAGAACTGAAATCAGTGTGTTCATTCTAAAAGCTGAGAGTCTTAACAAACAATCCAGGTCTTTTTAAATACATAATTTCAGTTACATCACACTGGAACCTTTTGGTATAAATTCTGTGTCTTACGATCGCATACTTCACAACCACCTGAAGGCGCAGCGCTCTGAAAGCTAGTGCTTCCTATTGGACTATTACCTGGTGTTATGTGATTTTTAACTTTGAACTGTTAGGAGTATTTAAATTTATTTTTAAATAAATAATTTGCATTTATATATTTAATTCTTGATTCTTTTACTACTGGGTAACATCAAGGAAGAAAGCTGCATGTTGATTGAGACATAATTCATATCTGGAAAGGTAAAGGTGTTGCATGCTTCCTCTGCTAAGGTTGCCTTCAATGCGATGAGGAGAAAGTGAGGTCTGCAGATACTGGAGATCAGAGCTGAAAATGTGTTGCTGGAAAAGCGCAGCAGGTCAGGCAGCATCCAGGGAACAGAAGAATCGACGTTTCGGGCATGAGCCCTTCTTCAGGAAACTAAGTGTGGGTAATTCTTCAGGCCTCCAACCTTTGTGTCGTCTGCAAACTTGCTGACCCATTCTTCAATCCCCCCATCCAAGTCATTAATAAAAATTACAAACAGTAGAGGCCCAAGGATAGAGCCCTGTGGAACACCACTCATCAATGACTTCCTGGCAGAATATTTTCCTTCTACTACCACTCGCTGTATTCTGTTGGCCAGCCAATTCTGTATCCAGACAGCTAAGTTCCCCTGTATCCCATTTCTCCTGACCTTCTGAATGAGCCTACCATGGGGAACCTTATTAAATGCCTTGCTGAAGTCCATAAACACACCACATCCACAGCTCGACCCTCATCAACTTTTCTAGTCACATCCTCAAAGAACTCGATAAGGTTTGTGAGGCATGACCTGCCCCTCACAAAGCCATGTTGACTGCATTTAATCAAGCCATGCTCTTCCAGATGGTCATAAATCCTATCCCTCAGAATCCTTTCTAACACCTTGCAGACAACAGGCGTGAGACTTACTGGTCTGTAATTGTCGGGGATTTCCCTATTTCCTTTCTTGAAGAGAGGAATTACATTTGCCTCCCTCCAGTCCTCAGATACGACTCCAGTGGAGAGTGAGGATGCAAAGATCTTCGCAAGTGGCGAAATAATTGCATTTCTCGTTTCCCAAAGCAGCCGTTATAATGTTATAACAACGTAACAGTCATGAAGAGAAATTGGTTAGACTGGAGATCACAGTGGGTCAGGCATCATCCATGGACACAGCAAGGCAATGCTTCGAGTCTACATGACTCTTCATCATAGCTGCATCACATAGACTCAACCTTGCTCTCTCTCCATGGATGCTGTGTGACCCACTGTGATCTTAAGTACTTGTTTTCAGTACAGATTCCAGCATCTGCAATAATTTCCTCCTACATTGGATAGACTGGGGTTGTTTTCCTTGGAGCAGAGGAGACTGAGAGGGGGTATGATTGATACATATAAGGGGCTTAGATAGGGTATACAGAAAGAAACATTTCCCTTTGTTGGAGAGATCAATGACCATTGGCATAGATTCAAGGTTTAAAAATGTGTTGCTGAAGAAGGGCTTATGCCCGAAACGTCGATTCTCCTTCACCTTTGATGCTGCCTGACCTGCTGCGCTTTTCCAGCAACACATTCTTAAGCTCTGATCTCCAGCATCTACAGTCCTCACTTTCTCCATAGATTGAAGATTTCAATGAGATGTGAGGAAAAACCCTTTCACCCAGAGGGTGGTGGAAATCTGGAATTCACTGCCTGTAAGGGTCTCTCTAATTAGTTTGCACAGTTTGGGATTACTTGTTTGTTTGGTTAGACCCTTGACATGCAACTCTTATACCTATCATTTTATTTGTCATTTGGTTTTTGTTTCCAGCACCACCTTATTTTTTCAATTTTTTTTAAAATTATCTCCCTGTCTCAATTAGTTCAATTATTGGTCATCCCTTCACTTGCTATTCAGCTGTTGACACTTGATTCACACCGCCTGACACTTTTGATCACCTGCAGAGACTTATTATTCAGCCTGTTGACATGACTTAGGTCATTTATACGATCTTTTGATCTCTGTATACAAATTCTGTGTATGTGTGCTTGTTTTCACTTCACATGATGTAAGAGCAGTGCTCCAAAAGCTTGTCAAATAAACCTATTGGACTATAACCTGGTATCATGTGACTTCTGATCTTGTCCACCCCAGTCCAACATCGGCACCACCACATCAGCCTGTAAGAAACCCTCAGAACATTTAAGACGTACTTGGTATGAACTTGTGATCCCAAGATATATCAGGCTCGGGGTCAAATGCTGGAAAATAGTTAAGCTGTTTTTAACTAATGCAGACTTGATGAGCTGAGGGGCCTTTTTTCTGGGCTACAGATCTCTCCGTGTATGTCTATTAAATTAAAGAAAGAATACAATAAAAGAAAACAGATTCTGGTGAAAGGCAGAGAACAACAATAGGTAACGCAACAGATGGAGCTACAAAAAGAGGGCATGAAAGGAAGCTTCGAGGAGAAAGTGAGGGCTGCAGATGGTGGAGATCAGAGCTGAAAATGTGTTGCTGGAAAAGCGCAGCAGGTCAGGCAGCATCCAAGGAACAGGAGAGTCGACGTTTCGGGCATAAGCCCTTCTTCAGGAATCAGGTTCCTGAAGAAGGGCTTATGAAAGGAAGCTTCCAAGGCATATCAAGATGAACATGATGGCTGAAATGTTCAGTTTTTGGATTGCTGGAGATTGGATGTATGACTCAAAGTGCTAACTTTGTCAGTTGCTAACTTTTTTAAAAATCATGGGAAGAAAAGAAATGGAATTGTAGACCTGTAAACACTTGACGTGAAGTTATAAGTCCCTATGGTTAAGGATGCAGTGATCAAACATCTTGAGAATGTTCCACTAGTCAGAGTGAGCCAGCATGGATTTGGAAACTCTAAGGCTAGGAACGAGGACAGCATCATAAAGACTTGTACTCCAGAATTGGCCATGCAGCCGCGTTCCAGTATAATTACAACACTGGCGTCGAACCAAAAACACCGAAATTTGTGTATATGTCCTCTCTACATTGAGTAGGGCAAATCTAATCCAGCCAATTAATGTGAAATCCCATTGTGCTGATTTCCATGAGAATTTTCTGGGAAATTTGCACTTCAATGGGAAATTTTCCCTGCTCCAGAGGAGCGTCCATGAATATTTCTGACTGAGTTACAATCAGAAATTGGACAGTTCTGTAGGTCTTATCTGAATCATTACCTAGTAAATGTTAGAAAATCCACATCAAACTACAGTATAACTACACAAGTGACTGCCTAATCACTCAGACGGTCTTTCTAATTCCCCTCCCTCGACTTCTTGAACTCTGAATGAACCCCTGAACTCCCAGATCCCCACCCCAAACAGGCCTGGCAAGCCCACACCACCACCTACACCCATAATCTAACCTGAGTAGCCTCTACCACCCAGCAATCAAACCCAATCCTCCCAGACTATCCCATGATCCACTCACCTATCTGCCACCCACCACCTTATCGGGAGGGGACAATAGACAATAGGTGCAGGACTAGGCCATTCTGCCCTTCGAGCCTGCACCACCATTCAATATGATCATGGCTGATCATTCCTAATCAGTATCCTCTTCCTGCCTTATCTCCATAACCCTTGATTCCACTACCTTTGAGAGCTCTATCCAACTCTTTCTTAAATGAATCCAGAGACTGGGCCTCCACTGCCCTCTGGGGCAGAGCATTCCACACAGCCACCACTCTCTGGGTGAAGAAGGTTTTCCTCATCTCTGTCCTAAATGGTCTACCCCGTATTTTTAAGCTGTGTCCTCTGGTTCGGCACTCACCCATCAGCGGAAACATGTTTCCTGCCTCCAGAGTGTCCAATCCTTTCATAATCTTATATGCCTCAGTCAGATCCCCTCTCAGTCTTCTAAACTCAATGGGTATACAAGCCCAGTCGCTCCAGCGTAAGGTAGTCCTGCCATTCCAGGAATTGACCTCGTGAACCTACGCTGCACTCCCTCAATTGCCAGAATGTCTTTCCTCAAATTTGGAGACCAGAACTGCACACAGTACTCCAGGTATGGTCTCACCAGGGCCCTGTACAGCTGCAGAAGAACCTCTTTCCTTTTATACTCAATCCCTCTTGTTATGAAGGCCAGCATGCTATTAGCCTTCTTCACTACCTGCTGTATCTGCATGCTTACCTTCATTGGCTGGTGTACAAGAACACCCAGATCTCTTTGTACTGCCCCTTTACCTAAATTGATTCCATTTAGGTAGCAATCTGCCTTCCTGTTCTTGCCATCAAAGTGGATAACCATACATTTATTAAACTGCATCTGCCATGCATCTGACCACTCACCTAACCAGGTCAGGTCACCCTGTAATCTCCTAACATCCTCCTCACATTTCACCCTGCCACCCAGCTTAGTATCATCAGCAAATTTGCTAATGTTATTACTAATATCATCTTCTATATCATTAATATATATTGTAAAAACCTGCGGTCCCAGCACTGATCCCCGCGGTACCCCACTGGTCACTGCCTGCCATTCCGAAATGGAGCCGTTTATCACTACTCTTTGTTTCCTGTCAGCCAACCAACTTTCAATCCAAGTTAGTACTTTGCCCCCAATACCATGCGCCCTAGTTTTACTCACTAACCTCCTATGTGGGACTTTATCAAAAGCTTTCTGAAAGTCCAGGTACATTACATCTACTGGATCTCCCTCGTCCCTGGATCTCCCCTCATATCTGCCCCCACACCTGCTCTCACACCTGCCCATACACCTCCCCTCACACCTACCCCCACACCTTCAAGTGCCAGATACTACAATGTGGTTTGAAGAGTAGTATTTAAAAAAAACCCTGAATTTATGGTCAGAAAACAGTCAGCTTAAAATCCCTGTTGCCCAGTTTTAAGAAAAAGAGGATCTCTTAGATTTGAATTTGAATGAAGAATGCTCCACAGTCAGCCAGGAAAAAATGTGTATTAAAAAACAGCCGAATGATGAAGGAACGTTGTCCTGAGACCATTGTTCTGGGGGATAGATACAAGCTCCAGTCAGCAGCAAAGCTGATTGGCTCATTGATAGCAGTCCAAGCATCCAATTGTTTTGTAAGGCTAGGAATATTTTTCCTATTGTTCAAGAATCATTAATATTGACATTAATCACATGGCCATTAGATTCTGTTGGGACGGGATTCACAGATGTTTGAACAAAGAGATTCAGAAATGGAATGCATTACAAAGATCTTTGAACTGGTCAAGGGATTGCATTTCATCAGGAAACACTTCCGGGAAGAGTTAAAATTAGGAGTGGAACACTTACTGGGGAGTTGGCACTTTCACAGGGAGGATCTTACCAGTAGATAGGTAATTTGCCCAAGGTTACAGTTATGGTTTAAGAACCCAGAGGGGACTGAAGAAATTGTCACAGGCTTGGATTTGCCGTAAAGATCCCAAATTAGTATCTGATCGATATGGGATTCCAGAATTAGTGGATTTCACATTTATGGTAAACTGGGAAACTAGAGTTAAAGTCTTAAAGCTGTAAGGAGATTTGGATCCATGTTAATGTTAACTTACCTGTTAAACTATCCAATAACATCATGGGTCAAGAGAAAACCCAGAAATCCTCGCTCCACTCAGCTAATTGACATTCGTTGACATTCTGTATTACACCATGTCTTCATTAGTGTCATGTTAAATAGTCTTCTTCATTGCCCAAAAAATCTTGCTTGTCTTCTGTATTAACAACTGTTCTTTTCGGTAGTATGGTTGAACCAACATGAGTTTTCTTATCCTGGGGTTTAGTAGTTTAGTTGTGGTTGTGGGTGGCCCACCATCTCCGTGCCAGGACAGCACAACATCAGGGCAAAGTCCTAGGCCCACGCATCTTTAGCTGTTTCACCAATGACCTTCCCTCCATCATAACATCAGAAGTGTATATGTTCACTGCTTATTACACAATGTTCAGCACCATTTGTGACTCCTCAGAGACTGAAGCAGTCTATGCAAAAGTTCAGCTAGACTTGGACAAAAGTTAAGCTTCAGCTGGTACTTAGTCACATCACAAACATGCCAGATAATGATCATCTCCAATAACACAGAATCTAAGCATTTTCCCTTGACATTCAACAATGTTACCATCACTGAATACCCCACCACCAACATCCAAGGAGTTACCATTTACCAAATATTGAAGTGGAAAAGCCACATAAGTACAAGATCGTTTATCCGAACATCCAAAAACTGAAAACTCTGAAATCCAAAGGTTTTTTTTGGGAAGTTTTTTTCTCATTAACAAAATTGTTTGGCAAGCAAACAGTTAACCCAACTCTACACCCACTTGATGTGTGGCACTCAGATGCGACGTGGGGAGGCGTGGCCAAGCACGTTCTTAGAAGTCTGTTTCTCCGGTACGATTTTAAAAAATTTCACCATTAAACATTCACATTCTGAAAACCGAAAAATTCAGAATTCTGAAAAACAGCTGGTCCCGAGCATTTTGGATAAAGGATCTTCTACCTGTACAATGGCAAGAAGAGCCAGAATTTCTGTATTGAGTAATTCCCCTCCTGACTCCTGAAAGCCTGTCCCTCGTCAACAAGGTACAAATCAAGAGTGTGATGGATTTCTTCCCACTAGTCTGGATGGATGCAGCTCCAATAACACTCAAGAAGTTCAACACCATCCAAGATGAATTAGCCTGCTTCACTGATACCCAATCTAGCAACTTAAAAGTTTATTCCCACTTCTGCCCATGCACAGTATCAGGCTTCTTTAACTCATCTTCCAAACCCATGATCACTTCCATCTACAAGGACAAGAGCAGCAGGTACATGAAACACCACCCCCTGCAAGTTTCCCTCCAAGCCACTCACCATCCTGACTTGGAAATCACAGTTCCCTCATTATCGCTGGGTTAAAAATCCTGGACTTCCCTCCCACCACAATCATTGTGTGTTGATCTGCATCCCATGGACTGCAGCAGTTCAAGAAGGCAGCTCAATTACTATCTTCTGAAGGACAATCAGGGACAGGCAATAAATGTTCACATCCTGTAAAGAAATAAACAAATACAGGAAATAATCCAGGGTTTCATGCTGGTCTTTGGAGAACAAGAGTACAAGAGATCAATCATGAATTTTAAATCCAAAAATCTATCAAAGATATTAAAGAAAATAAAACAAAGACAGGCTACATGGAGTTAACCTGCTATCTCCCATGAACTGTTAGCGTGCTGCTTCACTGTTCCTATGTTCTGATGTTCCTGGATGGGTGTGCTCTCTCTCTACTGCCGTGTATGTGCCGCTCATTTTAATTGTGTCAAAAATGGTTTCTTCAGCATTTACAAAAGTCACACTGGAATGATCAGTGGATCAATGGGTAACCCTCCTTCCTCAGTAAGAGATTGTAGATTGAAGTCCCATTCCAGGGACATCAGGATGAAATCCAGGCAGCCTCTGCAGTTTGGTACAGAGGGAGTGCAGCTTTGTCTGAAGTGTTGACTTTTGGATACAACACCTGAGAGAACAAGGGTTAGTCAAAGGAATACATGAGCTCCCCTCCCAGCACCTGAACATTGCTGTCCACATACCCTCCTTGGGGATTTTTTTTTAATTGACTAAAAGGCGCAGTGGTATGTAAGTACAAGCGAGCATGATGATGCAGGGATGTGGAGAGGTGCAATGGGATCACAAAAATATAGTCAATAATTCAGGCTCTCTGTGATTAAAACAAATGATGAATCTCCCTGTATGGGACTGCAGCAGGTGCACTGTAGCAAGAGGGTGGGAGAAATGAAGAAATTTTGATTGCAATGATAGGTATGGTTTAAGCCTACACACACACACAAACACACCTCAGCTGTACCTTTACCTTAAAGGGGCAGTGCTGCTGTATTTGGTCTTGCCCAGTTCTGTGATGGCCGAGATCTTTCCAGAGCTTTGCCGGTGCAGGTAAGGTAAAGGAGAAGAAAATAAATCTTGAAAATCTTTTGGTGTATGATTTTATGATCACAATTAAGAGTCTGTGTTCAAGAAAGACTGGTTGAGGAGAAGGCAAGTTGAAGACTTCAGTTTCTTTGATTTCATGTTTAATTGTATTTAGAACCAAAATGCAATAAATTTCACCAAAGGTAGCACCTTCCAAACTCACAACCACTTCCATCTGGAAGGACAAGGCAGCAGATACATGGAACATCACCCCCTGCAAGAGCTACTCACCATCCTGACCTGGAAATATAAGGAGGTAGACAGGACCTCAGTGCTGCCAACAGTGCAGCACTCCCTCAGTACAGCACAGGAAGTGTCAGCTTAGATTCTGAAAGAGAAAAAAGAACATTTAGCTGTCTGAAATATCAGAAGCTCACTGAGAATGGGTTTATTTATAGAAGATAATCTTTATGCTAACTAGCTGCAGAAACTAAAATGATTGCAATAAAAAGTCCAATGTACAAAGGCATTCCAGATGATAAATTTGAGTCCTCAGGGTGTTGAAGGTTCTCAATATCCATAAAACCCTGTCTCGGGAGACTCCTTTATTAAAACACAATAATTCCACTTGAATGAAGTTTACCCATGTATAGCTTCTATTGAAATGTCAGGCTGACAGGAAAAAGCCGATTTTTATTACCTGTGTTGTGAGATGTGCCCCCTGGGGTCCTGACATCAAGTCCCTCTTCCAGCCTGCATCTCACCACCAGGAGTGGATTTGATTAAATTCATCATAGATACACAAACATAAACCACACGGGATAGCTGCAAAGATTGTTTCAGCCCCTGATAGTGACTGCATTTGCTATGGTACTGTGCAACTTGCCTCGGAACGGAAAATACAATTTGAATGAGGGACAGACTTGATTTTGAGGGAGACCTGGTTAGTGTGGGCGATAATGATTATCCAAGATTTTTAAAAAGTTCTCTTTCACGTTTTTGCTCACTATTTCTAACACTTTCATTGTATTTGACAAATCTGTGAAGACAATTTGTACCTAACAGGGGAAACCATATGAACGATTATAAAACATTCAGCAAGGAGCCAGAGGAACTGGGGCATAGATGGAGATGACAGGCCCAGGAACCCAACCAGTCTTCTGCTAAGACATAGGTGCAGAAGTAGGCCATTCAGCCCATAGAGTCTGCTCTGCCATTCAATGAGATGATCGCTGATCTGACATTCCTCAACCCCACTTTCCTACCTTTTGCCCACAACTGTGCAGTCCTGCCCTTACCTCTTGGATGCATTCACCTGTCCTTTGCTTGGTTATAACATAGAAATATGGACTACTAAGGTAGCACTTTGGTTCAGTGGTTGGCACTGTTGCCTTGCAGCACAAACGAACACAGGTTCAATTCCACCTTTGGGTGACTGCCTGGGTAGAGGTTTCACATTCTCCTGCGTCTGTGCTGGTTTCCACAAAGAAGTCCAGGTTAGGGTAGATTAGCTATGGTAGAATGTGAGGTTCCAGGGATGGGCTGTGCCTGGGTGGGATGCTCTTCAAAGGGATTCTGTGTTGATATGGATTGACCCGAAGACAGAAAATGAAGGATAGGACAGTACATGCAAAGCAAGAGAACGTAACTTGAGTTTTCCATGAAGTTAACATCCAACATTTTCCAGTGCCTTTTAGAACGTCAAGCAGAGTGCGCAGAAATTGAAGAAGGAGGTTTCTCGCACATTACTGTGTTTTATCTCGACATTAAGCAATGTGGCTGGGCGAACTGCAGGGGATGCCTTTGATATCTTGGAGGTCCTCCTGACACAGACCTGTGGGCAGGCAGCTGCGAGCAGAATCACTGGAATGTAACTACACAGTCTGTCCTCTCATTCATGTCCTGTGGGTGTATATGACAATTTAATATGAGGGAAAACCCGACCGCGCTGGTTAAACAGCTTCCCTGCACTGTCTCAGCTCACACAATGAGGACTGGAATTTTACTTACAAATGCACCTGAGTGTTGATTCAGCAGTGGTAGTGACCCTATCTCTGAGCCAGGAGGCCCATTTTCAAGTCCCCACTTGCATCAGGGATGTTAGAACCATATCGGAAATGTGCTGACTTCATTGCAAATATCTAAATAAGCACCCGCCCTAAACATGGAGTATGTTTGGTTTCTCATTCCTGCTCTTCCCCCATATCTTTTCTTCTGCTTTCCAGCTAGACTTCGTCTTCCAGCTACACGTCATCTTCTAGCTGCACTTCATCTTCCAGAGACACTTCATCATACAGCTGTGCTTCATCTTAAAGTTACATTTCATCTTCAGCTACACTACATCCAACAGTTACACTTCATCTTCCAGATACACGTCATCTTCCAGCGACACTTCATCTGATAGTTACACTTCATCTTACAGCTGCACTTAATGTGAAAGCTACATTTCATTTCACAGCTACATGTCATCTGACAGCTACACTTTCTCTTACAGTTACCGTTCATCTTACATCTACACTTAATGTGACAGCTACATTTCATTTCACAGTTACACCTCAGCTTACAGCTACACTTCATTTTACAGCTGCTCTTCTTCTTACAGCTGAACGTTATCTTACACCTAGAATTCATCTTCAAGCTTCACTTCATCTTACAGCTACACTTCACCTTACACTTACACTTCATCATTCAGTTAAACTTCATCTTACATCTTCACTTCATCTTTCAGCTGCACTTCATCTTACAGTTAAAGTTTATCTCTCAGATGCACTTCATCTTACAGCTGGACGTTATCTTACAGCAACACTTCGTCTAATGCTGAACATTTTCGTATAGCTACAGTTCATCTTCCATCTGCACTTCATCTTACAGCTACACTTCACCTTATAGCTGCACTTCGTCTTACAGCTACACTTCATCTTATAGCTGCACTTCGTCTTACAGCTACACTTCATCTTCCAGCTGAACCTTATCTTACAGCAACACTTCATCTTACTGCTGAACGTTTTCTCATGGCTACACTTCATCTTACATCTGCACTCCATCTTCGAGCTACACGTCATCTTCAAGCTACACTTCATCTTCCAGTTGCACTTCATTCTACATTTACATTTCAACTTACAACTACACTTCCCCTTACAGCTGTTCTTCACTTTACTGTTACACTTTATCTTCCAGTTGAACATTATCTTACAACACTTCGTCTTACTGCTGAACGTTTTCTTACAGCTACGGTTCATCTTATAACTGCACTTCATCTGACAGCTACACTTCATCTTATAGGCGCACTTCAACTGACAGCTACACTTCATTTGACAGCTACACTTTGTCTTACAGCTACACTTCATCTTACAGCTACACTTCACCTGACAGCTACACTTCATCTTACAGCTGAACGTTATCTTACAGTTGAACGTTATCTGACAGCTACACTTCCTCTTACATCTGCACTTCATCTTCCAGGTACACTTCATCTTAGAGTTACTCTTCATTCTACATTTACATTTCAACTTACAACTACACTTCCTCTTACAGCTGTTCTTCACTTTACCGTTACATGTCATCTTCCAGCTAAACGTTATCTTACAGTTGACTGTATCTCACAGCTACACTTCATTTTACAACTGAACGTTTTCTTACAGCTACACTTTACCTTGTAGCTACACTTAATCTTACAGCTACACCTCATCTTACATCTGCACTTCATCTTACAGCTAAACGTTGCCTGAGAGCTACACTTCATCTTACAGCAACACTTCACCTGACAGCTAAACATCATCTTACAGCTACACTTCATCTTCCAGCTACACTTATCCTACAGCTACACATCACCTCACAGCTACACTTCATCTGACAGCTACACTTCATCTTCCAGCTACACTTATCCTACAGCTACACATCATCTCACAGCTACACATCATCTCACAGCTACACTTCATCTGACAGCTACACTTCACCTGACAGCTAAACTTCATCTTACAGCTAATCTTCACCTTGCAACTGCACGTCATTTACAGCTAAACCTAATCTTGCAGCTAAACCTCATCTTGCAGCTACACTTCATCTTACAGCTACACTTCATCTTACAGTTACACTTCATCTTAGAGCTAAACGTTGCCTGAGAGCTACACTTCATCTTACACCTACACTTCATCTTAGAGCTAAACGTTGCCTGAGAGCTACACTTCATCTTACAGCTAGACTTCATCTTACAGCTTCACTTAATCTTATATCTACACTTCATCTTACAGCTACACTTCATCTTACAGCGAACATTCATCTTACATCTACACTTCATCTTACAGCGACACTTCATCTTACAGCTACACTTCATCTTACAGCTACACTTCATCTTACAGTTACACTTCATCTTACAGCGACACTTCATCTTACAGCTACACTTCATCTTACAGTGACACTTCATCTTACATCTACACTTCATCTTACAGCGACACTTCATCTTACATCTACACTTCATCTTACAGCGACACTTCATCTTACATCTACACTTCATCTTACAGCGACACTTCATCTTACAATTACACATCATCTTCCAGCTACACTTCATCGGACAGTTACACTTTGTCCTACAGTTACACTTCGTCGTTCAGCTACATGTCGCCTGACAGCTACACTTCATCTTACACCTTCACTTAATCTTACATCTACACTTCATCTTACAGCTACACTTCATTTTAAAGCTGTACTTCATCTTCCAGATACACATCATCTTACAGCTTCACTTTGTCTTACAGCAACACTTCATCTTGCTGCTGAACATTTTCTTACAGCTGCACTTCACCTTACAGCTACACTTCATCTTCCAGCTACACTTCATCTTACAACTACACTTCATCTTACAGCTACACTTCATCTTACATCTTCACTTCATCTTACAGCTACACTTCATCTTACAGCTACACTTCATCTTACATCTTCACTTCATCTTACAGCTACACTTCATCTTACATCTTCACTTCATCTTACAGCTACACTTCATCTTACACCTACACTTCATCTTACAGCTGAACTTCATCATACAGGTGCACTTCATCTTACAGCGACATTTCACCTTCCAGATACACTTCATTTTACAGCTACACTTCATCTTACAGCTACAGTACATTTTGCAGCTGCACTTCATCTTACAGTTACACGTCATCTTCCAGCTACACTTCATTGCAAATATCTAAATAAGCACCCACCCTAAACATGGAGTATGTTTGGTTTCTCATTCCTGCTCTTCCCCCATATCTTTTCTTCTGCTTTCCAGCTAGACTTCGTCTTCCAGCTACACGTCATCTTCTAGCTGCACTTCATCTTCCAGAGACACTTCATCATACAGCTGTGCTTCATCTTAAAGTTACATTTCATCTTCAGCTACACTACATCCAACAGTTACACTTCATCTTCCAGATACACGTCATCTTCCAGCGACACTTCATCTGATAGTTACACTTCATCTTACAGCTGCACTTAATGTGAAAGCTACATTTCATTTCACAGCTACATGTCATCTGACAGCTACACTTTCTCTTACAGTTACAGTTCATCTTACATCTACACTTAATGTGACAGCTACATTTCATTTCACAGTTACACCTCAGCTTACAGCTACACTTCATTTTACAGCTGCTCTTCTTCTTACAGCTGAACGTTATCTTACACCTAGAATTCATCTTCAAGCTTCACTTCATCTTACAGCTACACTTCACCTTACACTTACACTTCATCATTCAGTTAAACTTCATCTTACATCTTCACTTCATCTTTCAGCTGCACTTCATCTTACAGTTAAAGTTTATCTCTCAGATGCACTTCATCTTACAGCTGGACGTTATCTTACAGCAACACTTCGTCTAATGCTGAACATTTTCGTATAGCTACAGTTCATCTTCCATCTGCACTTCATCTTACAGCTACACTTCACCTTATAGCTGCACTTCGTCTTACAGCTACACTTCATCTTATAGCTGCACTTCGTCTTACAGCTACACTTCATCTTCCAGCTGAACCTTATCTTACAGCAACACTTCATCTTACTGCTGAACGTTTTCTCATGGCTACACTTCATCTTACATCTGCACTCCATCTTCGAGCTACACGTCATCTTCAAGCTACACTTCATCTTCCAGTTGCACTTCATTCTACATTTACATTTCAACTTACAACTACACTTCCCCTTACAGCTGTTCTTCACTTTACTGTTACACTTTATCTTCCAGTTGAACATTATCTTACAACACTTCGTCTTACTGCTGAACGTTTTCTTACAGCTACGGTTCATCTTATAACTGCACTTCATCTGACAGCTACACTTCATCTTATAGGCGCACTTCAACTGACAGCTACACTTCATTTGACAGCTACACTTTGTCTTACAGCTACACTTCATCTTACAGCTACACTTCACCTGACAGCTACACTTCATCTTACAGCTGAACGTTATCTTACAGTTGAACGTTATCTGACAGCTACACTTCCTCTTACATCTGCACTTCATCTTCCAGGTACACTTCATCTTAGAGTTACTCTTCATTCTACATTTACATTTCAACTTACAACTACACTTCCTCTTACAGCTGTTCTTCACTTTACCGTTACATGTCATCTTCCAGCTAAACGTTATCTTACAGTTGACTGTATCTCACAGCTACACTTCATTTTACAACTGAACGTTTTCTTACAGCTACACTTTACCTTGTAGCTACACTTAATCTTACAGCTACACCTCATCTTACATCTGCACTTCATCTTACAGCTAAACGTTGCCTGAGAGCTACACTTCATCTTACAGCAACACTTCACCTGACAGCTAAACATCATCTTACAGCTACACTTCATCTTCCAGCTACACTTATCCTACAGCTACACATCATCTCACAGCTACACTTCATCTGACAGCTACACTTCATCTTCCAGCTACACTTATCCTACAGCTACACATCATCTCACAGCTACACATCATCTCACAGCTACACTTCATCTGACAGCTACACTTCACCTGACAGCTAAACTTCATCTTACAGCTAATCTTCACCTTGCAACTGCACGTCATTTACAGCTAAACCTAATCTTGCAGCTAAACCTCATCTTGCAGCTACACTTCATCTTACAGCTACACTTCATCTTACAGTTACACTTCATCTTAGAGCTAAACGTTGCCTGAGAGCTACACTTCATCTTACACCTACACTTCATCTTAGAGCTAAACGTTGCCTGAGAGCTACACTTCATCTTACAGCTAGACTTCATCTTACAGCTTCACTTAATCTTATAACAGAATCTTAATCTTACAGCTACACTTCATCTTACAGCGAACATTCATCTTACATCTACACTTCATCTTACAGCGACACTTCATCTTACAGCTACACTTCATCTTACAGCGACACTTCATCTTACAGTTACACTTCATCTTACAGCGACACTTCATCTTACAGCTACACTTCATCTTACAGTGACACTTCATCTTACAGTTACACTTCATCTTACAGCGACACTTCATCTTACAGCTACACTTCATCTTACAGTGACACTTCATCTTACATCTACACTTCATCTTACAGCGACACTTCATCTTACATCTACACTTCATCTTACAGCTACACTTCATCTTACAGCGACACTTCATCTTACAATTACACATCATCTTCCAGCTACACTTCATCGGACAGTTACACTTTGTCCTACAGTTACACTTCGTCGTTCAGCTACATGTCACCTGACAGCTACACTTCATCTTACACCTTCACTTAATCTTACATCTACACTTCACCTTACAGCTACACTTCATTTTAAAGCTGTACTTCATCTTCCAGATACACATCATCTTACAGCTTCACTTTGTCTTACAGCAACACTTCATCTTGCTGCTGAACATTTTCTTACAGCTGCACTTCACCTTACAGCTACACTTCATCTTCCAGCTACACTTCATCTTACACCTACACTTCATCTTACATCTTCACTTCATCTTACAGCTACACTTCATCTTACATCTTCACTTCATCTTACAGCTACACTTCATCTTACAGCTACACTTCATCTTACATCTTCACTTCATCTTACAGCTACACTTCATCTTACATCTTCACTTCATCTTACAGCTACACTTCATCTTACACCTACACTTCATCTTACAGCTGAACTTCATCATACAGGTGCACTTCATCTTACAGCGACATTTCACCTTCCAGATACACTTCATTTTACAGCTACACTTCATCTTACAGCTACAGTACATCTTGCAGCTGCACTTCATCTTACAGTTACACGTCATCTTCCAGCTACACTTCATCTGACAATTACACTTCATCTTACAGCAACACTTCATCTTGCTACTGAACATTTTCTTACAGCTACACTTCATCTTACAGATCATTTAATCTAACAGCTATACATCATCTTACAGCTACACTTCATTTACTACTGCACTACATCCAACAGTTACACTACATCTTGCAGCTGCACTTCATCTTCCAGATACACTTATCTTACAGCTACACTTCATTTTACAGCTACACGTCATTTACACCTACACTTCATCTTACAGTTACACTTCATCTTAAAGCTTTACTTCATCTTTCAGCTGCTCTTCATCTTACAGCTGAACGTTATCTTACACACACACTTCCTCTTACAGCTACACTTCATCTTACAGCTACACATCCTCTACAGTTATTCTTCATCTTACAGCTAGACTTCATCTTGCAGCTGCACGTCTTCTTACAACTACACTTTGTATTACAGCTGCACTTCATCTTACAGCTACACTTCATCGTCCTGCTACACCTCATCTTACACTTACACTTCATCATACAGTTACACTTCATCTTTCAGGTACACTTCCTCTCACAGCTACACATCCTCTACAGCTATACTTCATCTTACAGCTTTACTTCATCTTACAGCTACACTTCATCTTACAGCTACACATCCTCTACAGTTATACTTCATCTTACAGCTAGACTTTACCTTACAGCTACACTTTATCTTACAGCTACATTTCATCTGACAGCTGAACTTTATATTACAGCTACACTTATCTTACAGTTACACGTCATCTGACAGTAACACTTCATCTTACAGCTGCACTTCGTCTTACAGCAACACTTCATCTTACAGGTCATTTCATCTTACAGCTATACATCATCTTCCAGCTACACTTCATCTTGGAGATATACTTCATCTTACAGCTACACTTCATCTTACGTCTACAGTTCATCTTCCAGCTGAACGTTATCTTACTGCTGAACGTTTTCTTACAGCTACAATTCATTTTACAGTTACACTTCATCTGACAGCTGGACTTTATCTTACAGCTATATTTAATTCTTAGACCTACACGTCATCTTCCAGCTTCACTTCATTTTACAGCTACTTGTCATCTGACAGCTACACGTCATCTGACAGCTACACTTCATCTTACAGTTACATTTCATCTTACGCCTGAACGTTATCTTACAGCTACACTTCATCTTACAGCTACACTTCATCTTACAGACTATGCTTCATCTTACAGCTACACTTCATCTTACAGCTACACTTCATCTTACAGACTATGCTTCATCTTATAGCTACACTTCATCTTCCAGCTGAACATTAACTTACAGTTGAATGTTATCTTACAGCTACACTTTATCTTACCACTGAACGTTTTCTTATAGCTACACCTCATCGTCCAGCTACACTTTATGTTACACTGCACTTCACCTTACAGTTACACTTCACCTTACAGCTGCACTTCATCTTACAGTTACACTTCATCTTACAGCTTAACTACATCTTGCAGCTGCACCTCTTCTCACAGCTACACTTCGTCTTACAGCTGCACTTCATCTTACGGATGCACTTTATTTTACAGCTACACTTCATCGTCCTGCTACACTACATCGTACAGTTACAGTTCATATTACAGTTACAGCTCATCTTACAGATGCACTTCATCTTACAGCTACACTTCATCGTACAGTTACAGTTCATCTTACAGCTACACTTCATCTTACAGCTACACTTCATCTTACAGGTGTACTTCATATTACAGTTACAGCTCATCTTACAGATGCGCTTCATCTTACAGCTACACTTCATATTACAGCTACACTTCATATTACAGCTAGACTTTATCTTACAGTTACACTATACTATTATTATTATTAGTTAATCTAATAATCTAATCTAATGTAATCTAAAGCTGTAAGATAAAGTCCAGCTGTCAGATGAAGTGTAGCTGTAAGATGAATTGTAGCTGCACCTACACTTCACCTCGCAGTTGCACTTCATCTGACAGTTACACTTCATCTGACAGCTACACTTCGTCTTATAGCAACACTTCATCTTACATCTGCACTTCATCTTATAGCTGCACTTTATCTTACAGCTTAACTACATTTTGCAGCTGCACTTCTTCTTACAGCTACACTTTGTATTACAGCTGTACTTCATCTTACACTTACACTTCATCTTACAGCGACACTTCATCTTTCAGGTACACTTCCTCTCACAGCTACACATCCTCTGCAGCTACAATTCATCTTACAGCTACACTTCATCTGACAGCTGGACTTTATCTTACAGCTTTAGATTACATTAGATTAGATTATTAGATTACATTACAGTGTGGAAACAGGCCCTTCGGCCCAACAAGTCCACACCGACCCGCCGAAGCGAAACCCACCCATACCCCTACATTTACCCCTTACCTAACACTACGGGCAATTTAGCATGGCCAATTCACCTGACCCTGCACATCTTTTTTGGAGTGTGGGAGGAAACCGGAGCACCCGGAGGAAACCCACGCAGACACGGGGAGAACGTGCAAACTCCACACAGTCAGTCGCCTGAGGCGGGAATTGAACCCGGGTCTCAGGCGCTGTGAGGCAGCAGTGCTAACCACTGTGCCACCGTGCCACCCACTAATTTAATTCTTTTTTAATTTTTTATATTTAATTCTTAGACCTACACGTCATCTTCCAGCTTCACTTCATTTTACAGCTACTTGTCATCTGACAGCTACACGTCGTCTGACAGCTACACTTCATCTTACAGTTACACTTCATCTTCCAACTACACTTCATCTTACGCCTGAATGTTATCTTACAGCTACACTTCATCTTACAGCTACACTTCATCTTACAGACTATGCTTCATCTTATAGCTACACTTCATCTTCCAGCTGAACATTAACTTACAGTTGAATGTTATCTTACAGCTACACTTTATCTTACCACTGAACGTTTTCTTATAGCTACACCTCATCGTCCAGCTACACTTTATGTTACACTGCACTTCACCTTACAGTTACACTTCATCTTACAGCTGCACTTCATCTTACAGCTACACTTCATCTTACAGGTGTACTTCATATTACAGTTACAGCTCATCTTACAGATGCGCTTCATCTTACAGCTACACTTTATCTTACAGTTACAATATATCTTACAGCTACACGTCATCTTACAGCTACACTTCACCTCGCAGTCGCACTTCATCTGACAGTTACACTTCATCTTACAGCTACATTTCAACTTCCAGTTACAATTCATCTTACAGCTACACTTTGTATTACAGCTGGACTTCATCTTACATCTGCACTTCATCTTACAGCTACACTTCATCTTATAGTTACACTTCATCTTACAGCTACACTTCATCTTACAGCTTAACTACATCTTGCAGCTGCACTTCTTCTTACAGCTACACTTTGTATTACAGCTGGACTTCATCTTACAGCTACACTTCATCTTACAGCTGGACTTCATCTTACAGCTACACTTCATCTTACATCTGCACTTCATTTTACAGCTGTATGTTATCTTACACATACACTTCATCTTACTCCTACACTTCATCATACAGCTAGACTTCATCTTCCAGCTATACTTCATCTTACAGCTACACATCCTCTATAGCTACACTTCCTCTTACAGCTACACTTCGTCTTACAGCTACACTTCATCTTACAGGTGAACGTTTTCTTACAGCTACACTTCATCCTGCAGCTGAACTTCATCTTACAGCTGCACTTCATCTTACATCTACACTTCACCTTCCAGCTGAATGTTATCTTACAGGTGAACGTTATCTTACAGCTACACTTCATCTTACAGTTACACTTCATCTTACAGCGACACTTCATCTTACAGCTACACTTCATCTTACAGTTACACTTCATCTTACAGCTACACTTCATCTTACAGCGACACTTCATCTTACAGCTACACGTCATCTTACAGCGACACTTCATCTTACAGCTACACTTCATCTTACAGCTACACTTCATCTTACAGCTACACGTTATCTTACAGCTACACTTCCTCTAATGTCTACACGTCATCTTACAGCTACACTTCATCTTACAGCTACACTTCATCTTACAGCTACACTTCCTCTAACGTCTACACTTCATCTTACAGCTACACTTCATCTTACAGCTACACTTCCTCTAACGTCTACACGTCATCTTACAGCTACACTTCATCTTACAGCTACACTTCATCTTACAGCTACACTTCCTCTAACGTCTACACTTCATCTTACAGCTACACTTCATCTTACAGCTACATTTCCTCTAACGTCTGCACGTCATCTTACAGCTACACTTCATCTTACAGCTACACTTCATCTTACAGCTACACTTCCTCTAACGTCTACACGTCATCTTACAGCTACACTTCATCTTACAGCTACACTTCCTCTAACGTCTACATGTCATCTTACAGCTACACTTCATCTTACAGCTACACTTCCTCTAACGTCTACACTTCATCTTACAGCTACACTTCATCTTACAGCTACATTTCCTCTTCCAGCTACACTTCATCTTATAGCTGGACTTCATCTTAAAGTTACACTTCAGCTTACAGTTACAGTTCATGTTTCAGCTACATTTCATCTTACATCTGCACTTCATTTTACAGCTACACATCATCTTACAGCTACACTTCATCTTACAGCTACACTTCATCTTACAGCTGCACTTCATCTTACAGCTACACATCATCTTACAGCTACACTTCATCTTACAGCTACACATCATCTTACAGCTACACTTCATCTTACAGCTACACATCATCTTACAGCTACACTTCATCTTACAGCTACACATCATCTTACAGCTACACTTCATCTTACAGCTGCACATCATCTTACAGCGACACTTCATCTTACAGCTACACATCATCTTACAGCTACACATCATCTTACAGCTGCACTTCATCTTACAGCTACACATCATCTTACAGCTACACATCATCTTACAGCTACACTTCATCTTACAGCTACACTTCATCTTACAGCGACACTTCATCTTACAGCTACACATCATCTTACAGCTACACATCATCTTACAGCTGCACTTCATCTTACAGCTACACATCATCTTACAGCTACACTTCATCTTACAGCTACACTTCATCTTACAGCTACACATCATCTTACAGCTACACTTCATCTTACATCTACACTTCATCTTACAGCTACACATCATCTTACAGCTACACTTCATCTTACAGCTACACATCATCTTACAGCTACACATCATCTTACAGCTACACTTCATCTTACAGCTACACATCATCTTACAGCTACACTTCATCTTACATCTACACTTCATCTTACAGCTACACATCATCTTACAGCTACACTTGCTCTTAGAGCGGCACTTCGTATAACAGCTACACTCCATCTTACAGCTTGACTTCATCTTTCAGCTGCTCTTCATCTTACAGCTGTATGTTATCTTACACATACACTTCATCTTACTCCTACACTTCATCATACAGCTAGACTTCATCTTCCAGCTAGACTTCATCTTCCAGCTATACTTCATCTTACAGCTACACATCCTCTATAGCTACACTTCCTCTTACAGCTACACTTCATCTTACAGGTGAACGTTTTCTTACAGCTACACTTCATCCTGCAGCTGAACTTCATCCTGCAGCTGAACTTCATCTTACAGTTACACTTCATCTTACATCTACAGTTCACCTTCCAGCTGAATGTTATCTTACAGGTGAACGTTATCTTACAGCTACACTTCATCTTACAGTTACACTTCATCTTACAGCGACACTTCATCTTACAGCTACACTTCATCTTACAGCTACACGTCATCTTACAGCTACACTTCCTCTAACGTCTACACGTCATCTTACAGCTACACTTCATCTTACAGCTACAATTCATCTTACAGCTACACTTCCTCTAACGTCTACACTTCATCTTACAGCTACACTTCATCTTACAGCTACATTTCCTCTAACGTCTGCACGTCATCTTACAGCTACACTTCCTCTTCCAGCTACACTTCATCTTATAGCTGGACTTCATCTTAAAGTTACACTTCAGCTTACAGTTACAGTTCATGTTTCAGCTACATTTCATCTTACATCTGCACTTCATTTTACAGCTACACTTCATTTTACAGCTACACTTCATCTTACAGCTACACTTCATCTTACAGCTACACATCATCTTACAGCTACACTTCATCTTACAGCTACACATCATCTTACAGCTACACTTCATCTTACAGCTACACTTCATCTTACAGCTACACATCATCTTACAGCTACACTTCATCTTACAGCTACACATCATCTTACAGCTACACTTGCTCTTAGAGCGGCACTTCGTGTAACAGCTACACTCCATCTTACAGCTTGACTTCATCTTTCAGCTGCTCTTCATCTTACAGCTGTATGTTATCTTACACATACACTTCATCTTACTCCTACACTTCATCATACAGCTAGACTTCATCTTCCAGCTAGACTTCATCTTCCAGCTATACTTCATCTTACAGCTGCACATCCTCTATAGCTACACTTCCTCTTACAGCTATACGTCATCATACAGCTACACTTCATCTTACAGCTGGACTTCATCTTAAAGTTACACTTCAGGTTTCAGTTACACTTCATCTTACAGCTGCACATCCTCTCCATCTATACTTCATCTTACAGCTACACTTCATCTTACAGTTACAGTTCATCTTTCAGATGCACTTCATCTTACAGCTACAATTCATCTTACAGCTACACTTCCTCTAACGTCTACACTTCATCTTACAGCTACACTTCATCTTACAGCTACATTTCCTCTAACGTCTGCACGTCATCTTACAGCTACACTTCCTCTTCCAGCTACACTTCATCTTATAGCTGGACTTCATCTTAAAGTTACACTTCAGCTTACAGTTACAGTTCATGTTTCAGCTACATTTCATCTTACATCTGCACTTCATTTTACAGCTACACTTCATTTTACAGCTACACTTCATCTTACAGCTACACTTCATCTTACAGCTACACATCATCTTACAGCTACACTTCATCTTACAGCTACACATCATCTTACAGCTACACTTCATCTTACAGCTACACTTCATCTTACAGCTACACATCATCTTACAGCTACACTTCATCTTACAGCTACACATCATCTTACAGCTACACTTGCTCTTAGAGCGGCACTTCGTGTAACAGCTACACTCCATCTTACAGCTTGACTTCATCTTTCAGCTGCTCTTCATCTTACAGCTGTATGTTATCTTACACATACACTTCATCTTACTCCTACACTTCATCATACAGCTAGACTTCATCTTCCAGCTAGACTTCATCTTCCAGCTATACTTCATCTTACAACTACACAATCCTCTATAGCTACACTTCCTCTTACAGCTATACGTCATCATACAGCTACACTTCATCTTACAGCTGGACTTCATCTTAAAGTTACACTTCAGGTTTCAGTTACACTTCATCTTACAGCTGCACATCCTCTCCATCTATACTTCATCTTACAGCTACACTTCATCTTACAGTTACAGTTCATCTTTCAGATGCACTTCATCTTACAGCTACACTTCATCTTACAGCTACACTTCCTCTTACAGTTACACTTCAT
Source organism: Chiloscyllium plagiosum (assembly GCF_037043375.1). Classification (NCBI taxonomy): domain Eukaryota; kingdom Metazoa; phylum Chordata; class Chondrichthyes; order Orectolobiformes; family Hemiscylliidae; genus Chiloscyllium; species Chiloscyllium plagiosum. The sequence continues at coordinate 39,348,185 of NW_028270183.1, forward strand.
CTTATGTCTACACTTCATCTTACAGCTGCACGTCATCTTACATCTACACTTCATCTTACAGCTGCATGTCATCTTACAGCTACACTTCATCTTACAGTTACACTTCATTCTGCAGCTGGACTTCATCTGACAGCTGCACTTCATCTTACATCTACAGTTCACCTTCCAGCTGAACGTTATCTTACAGCTACACTTCATCTTACAGCTTTACTTCATCTTTCAGCTGCTCTTCATCTTACAGCTGAACGTTATCTTACACATACACTTCATCTTACTCCTACACTTCATCATACAGCTACACTTCATCTTACAGTTACAATTCATCTTACAGCTACACTTCATCTTACAGTTACAATTCATCTTACAGCTACACTTCATCTTACAGCTGGACTTCATCTTACAGTTACAGTTCATCTTCCAGCTGAACTTTAACTTACAGTTGAATATTATCTTGCAGCTATACTTCATCTTACTGCTGAACTTATTCTTACAGCCACACGTCATCCTCCAGCTACACGTTATGTTACACCTGCGCTTCACCTAACAGCTACACTTCGTTTTACAGCTACACTTCATCTTACAAGTGAATGTTTTCTTACAGTTACACTTCATCTTACATCTACAGTTCACCTTTCAGCTGAATGTTATCTTACAGTTGAACGTTATCTTACAGCTACACTTCATCTTACAGCTACACTTCATCTTACAGCTACACTTCATCTTACAGCGACACTTCCTCTTACAGCTACACTTCATCTTACAGCTACATTTCATCTTACAGCTACATTTCCTCTTACAGCTACACTTCATCTTACAGCTACACTTTCTCTTACAGCTACACGTCATCTGACAGCTACACTTCATCTTACAGCTACACTTCATCTTACGCTTGAACGTTATCTTACAGCTGCACTTCATCTTACAGCTACACTTCATCTTACAGCTGCACTTCATCTTACAGCTACACTTCATCTTACAGCGACACTTCATCTTACAACTACACTTCATCTTACATCTACACTTGCTCTTCCAGCTACAGTTCATCTTACAGCTACACGTCATCTGACAGCGACACTTCATCTTACAACTACACTTCATCTTACATCTACACTTGCTCTTCCAGCTACAGTTCATCTTACAGCTACACGTCATCTGACAGCGACACTTCATCTTACAACTACACTTCATCTTACAGCTACACCTCATCTTACAGCTACACTTGCTCTTCCAGCTACAGTTCATCTTACAGCTACACGTCATCTGACAGCTACACATCATCTTACAGCTACACATCATCTTACAGCTACACATCATCTTACAGCTACACATCATCTTACAACTACACTTCATCTTACAACTACACGTCATCTTACAGCTACACGTCATCTGACAGCTACTCTTCATCTTAGAGCTACACTTCCTCTTACAGCTACACTACATCTGACAGCTACACATCATCTGACAACTACACTTCATCTTACAGCTATACTTCATCTTGCAGCTAAACCTCATCTTTCAGCTACACTTCGTCTTACAGCTATGCATCCTCTACAGCTACACCTCATTTTACAGCTAGACTTCATCTTACAGTTACAGTTCATTTTACAGATGCACTTCACCTTACAGCTAAACTTCATCTTACAGCTACACTTCATCTGACATCTACAGTTCACCTTCCAGTTGAACGTTATCTTACAGCTACACTTCAATTTACAGCTACACTTCACCTTATAGCTGCACTTTGTCTCACAGCTTCACTTCATCTTCCAGTTGCACTTCATTCTACATTTACATTTCAACTTACAACTACACTTCCTCTTACAGCTGTTCTTCACTTTACTGTTACATGTCATCTTCCAGCTGAACGTTATCTGACAGCTACCCTTCATTTTACAGCTGAACTTGTTCTTACAGCTACACTTCATCTTACATCTGTACTTCATCTTACAGCTACACATCATCTTACAGCTTCACTTCATCTTCCAGCTTCACTTCATCTTACAGCTGCACTTCATCTTAGAGTTACACTTCATCCAACAGTTACACTTTATCTTACATCTGCACTTCATTTTACAGCTACACTTCATCTTACAGCTACACTTCGTCTTACATCTCCACTTTGTCTTACAGCTACACTTCATCTTCCATCTACACTTTGTCTTACAGCAACACTTCAACTTGCTACTGAACATTTTCTTACAGCTACACTTCATCTGACAGATACCCTTGATCTTACAGCTGCACTTCGTCTTACAGCTACACTTCATATTACAGCTACACGTCCTCTTACAGCTTTACTTCATCTTTCAGCTGCACTTCATCTTATAGCTGAACGTTATCTTACACATACACTTCATCTTACTCCGACACTTCATCTTCCAGCTAGACTTCATCTTCCAGCTAGACTTCATCTTACAGCTACACATCCTCTATAGCTACACTTCCTCTACAGCTATACTTCATCTTACAGTTACACTTCATCTTACAGTTAAAGTTCATCTTTCAGCTGCACTTCATCTTACTGCTGAACGTTATCTCACGGCTTCACTTCATCTTCCAGTTGCACTTCATTCTACATTTACATTTCAACTTACAACTACACTTCCCCTTACAGCTGTTCTTTACTTTACTGTTACACTTTATCTTCCAGCTGAATGTCATCTTACACTTACACTTCATCTTACAGCTACACCTTTCATCTTACAGCGACACCTTTCATCTTACAGCTACACCTTTCATCTTACAGTTTTGCTTCATCTTACAGGTACACCTCATCTTCCAGCTACACGTCATGTTACAGAGGCAGTTCATCTTACAGCTACACTTCATCTTGCAGGTACACATCATCTTACAGCTACACCTCATATTTCAGCTACACTTCATCTTACAGTTACACTTCATCATTCAGTTACCCTTCATCTTTCAGCTACACTTCATCTTACAGTTAAAGTTTATTTCTTAAAGTTACATTTCATCTTACAGCTACACGTTTCATTTTACAGCTACACCTTTCATCTTACAGTTACACTTTTCATCTTACAATTTTGCTTCATCTTACAGGTACACCTCATCTTCCAGCTACACGCCATGTTACAGCTGCAGTTCATCTTTCAGTTACAGTAAATCTTACAGCTATGCTTCATCATACAGTTACATTATTTTTTCTTTCAGTTACACTTACTCTGACAGCTTCACTTCATCTGACAGCTACAGTTTTCATCTTACAGTTACACTTTTCATCTTACATTTACACTTTATCTTTCAGCTTCACTTCATCTTACAGGTATACATTATCAGACAGATACACCTCATCATACAGCTACACTTCATTTTACACTTACACCTCATCATTCAGTTAAACTTCATCTTACGATTACACGTCATCTTACATCTTCACTTCATCCGACAGTTACTCTTCATCTTACAGCTTCATTTCATCTTACAGCTACACCTTTCATCTTACAGTTACACTTTTCATCTTACAGTTTTGCTTCATCTTACAGGTACACCTCATCTTCCAGCTACACGTCATGTTACAGAGGCAGTTCACCTTACAGCTACACCTTTCATCTTACAGTTACACTTTTCATCTTACAGCTTCACTTCATCTTACAGGTAAACTTCATCTGACAATAGACAATAGACAATAGGTGCAGGACTAGGCCATTCAGCCCTTCGAGCCTGCACCGCCATTCAATATAATCATGGCTGATCATTCCTAATCAGTATCCTGTTCCTGCCTTATCTCCATAACCCTTAATTCCACTTTCGTTGAGAGCTCTATCCAACTCTTTCTTAAATGAATCCAGAGAGTGGGCCTCCACTGCCCTCTGGGGCATAGCATTCCACACAGCCACCACTCTCTGGGTGAAGAAGTTTCTCCTCATCTCTGTCCTAAATGGTCTACCCCGTATTTTTAAGCTGTGTCCTCTGGTTCGGCACTCACCCATCAGTGGAAACATGTTTCATGCTACCAGAGTGTCCAATCCTTTCATAATCTTATACGTCTCAATCAGATCTCCTCTCAGTCTTCTAAACTCCAGGGTATACAAGCCCAGTCGCTTCAGTCTTTCAGTGTAAGGTAATCCCGCCATTCCAGGAATTGACCTCGTGAACCTACGCTGCACTCGCTCAATAGCCAGAATGTCTTTCCTCAGATTTGGAGACCAGAACTGCACACAGTACTCCAGGTGTGGTCTCACCAGGGCCCTGTACAGCTGCAGAAGCACCTCTTTGCTTCTATACTCAATTCCTCTTGTTATGAAGGCCAGCATGCTATTAGCCTTCTTCACTACCTGCTGTATCTGCATGCTTGCCTTCATTAACTGGTGTACAAGAACACCCAGATCTCCCTGTACTGCACCTTTACCTAAATTGATTCCATTGAGGTAGTAGTCTGCCTTCCTGTTCTTGCCACCAAAGTGGATAACCATACATTTATCCACATTAAACTGCATCTGCCATGCATCTACCCACTCACCTAACTTGTCCAGGTCACCCTGTAATCTCCTAACATCCTCATCACATTTCACCCTGCCACCCAGCTTTGTATCATCAGCAAATTTGCTAATGTTATTGCTGATACCATCTTCTATATCATTAACATATATTGTAAAAAGCTGTGGTCCCAGCACGGATCCCTGCGGTACCCCACTGGTCACTGCCTGCCATTCCGAAATGGAGCCGTTTATCACTACCCTTTGTTTCCTATTAGCCAACCAATTTTCAATCCAATCTAGTACTTTGCCCCCGATACCATGCACCCTAATTTTACTCACTAACCTCCTGTGTGGGACTTTATCAAAAGCTTTCCGAAAGTCCAGGTACACTACATCTACTGGATCTCCCTCTCCATCTTCAGAGTTACATCTTCAAAAAATTCAAGAAGATTAGTCAAGCATGATTTCCCCTTCATAAATCCATGCTGACTCTGTCCTATCCTGTTACTACTATCCAGATGTGCAGTAATTTCATCCTTTATAATAGACTCCAGCATTTTTCCCACCACTGAGGTCAGACTAACTGGTCTATGATTTCCTGTTTTCTCTCTCCCACCTTTCTTAAAAAGTGGTATAACATTAGCCACCCTCCAATCCTCAGGAACCGACCCCGAATCTATCGAACTCTGGAAAATAATCACCAACGCATCCACGATTTCCCGAGCTATATCCTTCAGTACCCTGGGATGCAGACCATCAGGCCCCGGAGACTTATCAACCTTCAGACCTAACAGTCTCTCCAACACCAAATCCTGGCAAATATAAATTCCCTTAAGTTCAGGTCCTTCAGCCACTGTTACCTCAGGGAGATTGCTTGTGTCTTCCCAAGTGAACACAGATCTGAAGTACCCATTTAATTCCTCTGCCATTTCTTTGTTCCCCGTAATATATTCCCCTGTTTCTGTCTTCAAGAGCCCAATTTTAGTCCTCACCATTTTTTTGCCTTGCACATACCTAAAAAAGCTTTTACTATCCTCCTTTATATTATTGGCCAGTTTACCTTCATACCTCATTTTTTCTTTGCATATTTCCTTCTTAATAATCCTCTGTTGCTCTTTAAAAGCTTCCCAATCCTCAGTTTTCCCACTTATCTTTGCTATGTTATACTTTTTCTCTTTTAACTTTATATGTTTCTTAACTTCCCTCGTCAGCCACGGCCGCCCATGCCTCCTCCTGGGATCTTTCTTCCTTTTAGGAATGAACTGATCCTGCAACTTCTGCATTATACACAGAAATATCCGCCATTGTTCCTCCACGGTCATCCCTGCTAAGGTATTGCACCATTGAACTTTGGCCAGCTCCTCCCTCATAGCTCCATAATTCCCTTTATTCAACAGAAGTACTGTCACTTCCGACTGTACCTTCTCCCTCTCAAATTGCAGATTGAAGCTTATTGTATTATGGTCACTACTTCCCAATGGCTCCTTCACTTCCCGGTCTCTGACCAATTCTGGTTCGTTGCACAATACCAGATCCAGACTTGCCTTCTCCCTGGTCGGCTTCAGCACCAACTGCTCTAAGAATCCATCTCAGAGGCACTCCACAAAGTCTCTTTCTTGAGGTCCAATACCATCCTGATTCTCCCAGTCTACCTGCATGTTAAAATTAGATTAGATTAGATTACTTACAGTGTGGAAACAGGCCCTTCGGCCCAACAAGTCCACACCGACCCGCCGAAGCGTAACCCACCCATACCCCTACATTTACCCCTTTACCTAACACTACGGGCAATTTAGCATGGCCAATTCACCTGACTTGCACATCTTTGGAGTGTGGGAGGAAACCGGAGCACCCGGAGGAAACCCACGCAGACACGGGGAGAACGTGCAAACTCCACACAGTCAGTCGCCTGAGGCGGGAATCTCCCATAACAACTGTAGTAACATCTTTGCGACAGGCCAATTTCAGCTCCTGATTTAACTTACATCCGACATCCAGACTACTGTTTGGGGGCCTGTCGATGACTCCCAAGAGGGTCTTTTTACCCTTAGTATTTCGCAGCTCTATCCACATTGACTCTACATCTCCTGACTCTAGGTTCCCCCTGCGCAAGGGACTGAAGATCATCCCTTACCAACATGGCCACCCCACCCCCTCTGCCCGTCAGTCTGTCCTTACGATAGCACGTGTAGCCTTGAATATTCATTTCCCAGGCCCTGTCCACTTGAAGCCACATCTCAGTTATCCCCACAATATCGTACCTGCCAATTTCCAAAAGAGCCTCAAGCTCATCCATCTTATGTCTAATGCTTCATGCATTCCTATATATAGTATTTTTAATTTGTTACTGCTCTCACCCTTCCCATCAACCCCTATTTCACTCAACCTTACAGCATGATCCCTTTCCGAATTTTCTGCCTCATTAATACAGTTGTCTTTCGTGACTTCTCTTGTTCTAACTTTCCCTTCAATTTCCTTTTTAAACATCCAGTTTGTCCCCTCTTCCCCGCTACTTAGTTTAAATGTAGCGGTGTTGCAGTAGAAAACCTGCCTGCCAGAATGCTGGGCCCTAACCTATTAAGGTGCAAACCGTCTCTCTTGTAGAATTTATGCTTACCACAAAATATACCCCAGTGATCCAAGAACTTAAATCCTTGCTTCCTGCACCAGTTCCCCAACCACATGTTCAAGTCCATTATCTCCCTGTTTCTGGCCACACCAGCCCGAGGAACTGGAAGCAAACCGGAGATAACCACCTTGGACGTCCTTGACAGCTACACCTCATCTTACACTTACATTCATCATTCAGTTACCCTTCATCTTTCAGAAACACCTCATCTTACAGTTACAATTTTTTTCTTACAGTTACACTTCATCATTCAGTTACACTTCATCTTACAGTTACTCTTCAACTTACAGCTTCATTCCATCTTACAGTTACACTTTTCATCTTACTGTTTTGCTTCATCTTACAGGTACACCTCATCCTCCACCTACAATCCATGTTACAGAGGCAGTTCATCTTACAGTTACACTTCATCTTACGGTTACACTGCATCTTACAGCTTCACTTCATCTGACAGCTACATCTCATCTGACAGCTACAGTTTTCAGAGCTCCCTCAGCACTGACCCTTCAACAGTGCGGTGCTCCCTCAACACTGACCCTTCAACAGTGTGGTGCTCCCTCAGTGCTGACGTTCCAACAGTGCGGCACTCCGTCAGTACTGACCCTCCAGAGGTTCAGCACTCCTTCAGGACTGACCCTCCGACATTTGGCATCCCTTTAGTACTGACCCTCTGACAGTGAGGCACTCCATTATTACTGATTCAATGAAAGTGCAACACTTCCTCAGCACAGTCCCTCTGAAAGTGAGGTACTCCAACTGTTCTAGGCCTCCGACAGTGCAGCACTCCCTCAGTACTCACCCTCCGACAGTGCGGCACTTCCTCAGTACTCACCCTCCGACAGAACAGCACTCCCTCAGTACTGATCGTCCGATAGTGCAGCATTCACTCAGTACTGACCCTCCGACATTGAGGCACTCTCTCAGTACTGATCCTCTGATAGTGCAGCATTCCCTCAGTACAGATCATCCGACAGTGCGGCACGCCCTCAGTACTGACCCTTTGACAGTGCAGCACTCCCCCAGAACTCACTCTGACAGTGCAGCACTTCCTCAGTACTCACCCTCTGACAAAGCAGCATTCCCTCAATACACACCCTCTGATAGTGCAGCACTCTCTCAGTTCTGATCCTCAGTATACAACCTCCGACAGTGCAGCACTCCCTCAGTACACACGCTCTGATATTGCTGCACTCCCTCTGTACTGACCCTCTGACAGTGCAGCACTCCCCCTGTACTGACCCTCTGACTGTGCAGCATCCCCTCAGTACTTACCCTTCGACAGTGCAGCATTCCATCAGTACTCCCCCTCTGACACTGCTGCATTCCATCAGTACTCACCCTCCGACTGTGCTGCATTCCCTCAGTACTCACACTCTGACAGTGCAGCACTCCCTCAGTACTGACCCTCTGACAGTGCAGCACTCTCTCAGTACTCACTCTCTGACTGTGCAACATTCCCTCAGTTTCTGGATTAGTGGTGCTGGAAGAGCACAGCAGTTCAGGCAGCATCCGAGGACAGGGAAAATCCGAGGACAGGCAAAATCGACGTTTCAGGCAAAAGCCCTTCATCAGGAATAAAAAAAGTACACACGCTCTGATAGTGCTGCACTTGCTCAGTACTGATCGTCCGACAGTGCAGCACTCCCTCAGTACTTACCCTCTGACAGTGCAGCACTCCCTCAGTACTGACCCTCTGACAGTGAGGCACTCCCTCAGTACACACCCTCTGATAGTGCAGTACTCGCTCAGTACTCACCCTCGGACAGTGAGGCACTCTCTCAATAGTGATCCTCTGACAGTGCAGTACTGCCTCAGTACTCACCCACTGACAGTGCAGCATTCGCTCAGTACTCACCCTCTGACAGTGCAGCACTCCCTCGGTACTCACCTTCCGCCAGTGCGGCACTACCTCATTACTCACCCTCTGACAGTGCAGCACTCACTCAGTATTGATCCTCCGACAGTACAGCACTCCCTCAGCACTCACCGTCTGACAGTGCAGCACTCCCTCAGTACACATGGTCTGATAGTGCAGCACTCCCTCAGTACTGATCGTCCGACACTGCGGCACGCCCTCAGTACTGACCTTCTGACAGTGCAGCACTCCCTCAGTACTCACTCCGGTGCTCCGGTTTCCTCCCACAGTCCAAAGATGTGTAGGTCAGGTGAATTGGTTATGCTAAATTGACAATAGTTTTAGGTAAGGGGTAAATGTAGGGGTATGGGTGGGTTGCGCTTCGGCGGGTCGGTGTGGACGTGTTGGGCCGAAGGGCCTGTTTCCACAGAGTAATGTAATGTAATGTAATGTACTCACTCTGACAGTGCAGCACTCCCTCATTACTCACCCTCTGACAGTGTAGCATTCCCTTAGTACTCACCCTCTGACACACCACTCCCTCAGAACTCACACTCTGACAGTGCAGCACTCCCTCAGTACACACCCTCTGATAGTGCAGCACTCTCTCAGTTCTGATCCTCTGACAGTGCTGCACTCCTTCAGTACTCACTCTCTGACTGTGCAGCATTCCCTCTGTACTGACCCTCCGACAGTGCAGCACTCCCTCAGTACTCACCTTCCGACAGTGCGGCACTCCCTCAGTACTAACCCTCTGACAGTGCAGCACTCCCTCAGTACTCACCCTCCGACAGTGCAGCATTCCCTCAGTACTCACCCTTCGACAGTGCAGCACTCCCTCAGTACTCACCCTCCGACAGTGCAGCAATCGCTCAGTACTCACCCTCCGACAGTGCTGCACTCCCTCAGTACTGATTCTCTGACAGTGCAGCACTCCCTCAGTACTCACCCTCTGACAGTGCGACACTCCCTCAGCACTAACCCTCCGGCAGTGCAGCATTCTCTCAGCACTCACCCTCTGACCGTGCATCGCTACCTCAGTACTGGCCCTATGACAGAGTGGCACTCCCTCTGTACTGATCCTCCGACAGTGTGAAGTCCCTGAGTACTCACCCTCTAATTAGTACTGAGGGAGTGCTGCATTGTCGGAGGGTGAGTGCTGAGGGAGTGCAGCACTGTTGGAGGGTCAGTAATGAGGGAGTGTTGCACTGTTGGAGGATGTGTACTGAGCGAGTGCTGCAGTATCAGAGTGTCAGTACTGAGGGAGTGCGGCACTGTCGGGGGATCAGTACTTTGGGAGTGCTGCACTAAAAGAGGGTGTGTACTGAGGGAGTACCTCACTGTCAGAGGGACAGTACTGAGGGATTGCAGCACTGTCAGAGGGACAGTACTGACCGAGTGCTGCACTGTTGGAGGGCGAGTACAGAGGGAGTGCTACACTGTCAGAGGGTCAGTACTGAGCGAGTGTAGCACTGTCAGAGGGTGAGTGCTGAGGGAGTGCTGCACTATCGGAGGGTAAGTACGAAGGGAGTGAAGCGCTGTCAGAGGGTGAGTAGTGAGGGAGTGCTGCACTGTCAGAGGATCAGTACTGAGAGAGTGCTGCACTATCAGAGGGGGCAGTACTGAGGAGTGCTGCACTGTCAAAGGGTGAGTACTGAGAGTGTGCCGCACTGTCAGATGATCAGTACTGAGGGAGTGCTGCACTATCAGAGATTGTGTACTGAGGGAATCCTGCACTGTCAGAGGGTCAGTACTGAGGGAGGGCCGCACTGTCAGAGGGTCAGTACTGAGGGAGTGCTGCACTATCAGAGGGTGAGTAATGAGCGATTGCAGCACTATCAGAGGGTGAGTACTGAGGGAATGCAGCACTCTCAGAGGGGGCAGTACTGAGGAGTGCTGCACTGTCAAAGGGTGAGTACAGAGGGAGTGCTGCACTGTCAAAGGGTGAGTACTGAGCGAGTGCAGAACTGTCGGATGGTTAGTACTGAGGGGGCGCTGCACTGTTGGAGGGTCAGTACTGTGGGAATAGAACATAGAACATAGAACAATACAGCACAGAACAGGCCCTTCGGCCCACGACGTTGTGCCGAACATTTGTCCTAGCTTAAGCACCCATCCATGTACCTATCCAATTGCCACTTAAAGGTCACCAAAGATTCTGACTCTGCCACTCCCACAGGCAGCGCATTCCATGCCCCCACCACTCTCTGGGTAAAGAACCTACCCCTGACATCTCCCCTATACCTTCCACCCTTCACCCTAAATTTATGTCCCCTTGTAACACTCTGTTGTACCCGGGGAAAAAAGTTTCTGACTGTCTACTCTATCTATTCCCCTGATCATCTTATACACCTCTATCAAGTCACCCCTCATCCTTCGCCGTTCCAGTGAGAAAAGGCCTAGCACTCTCAACCTATCCTCGTACGACCTATTCTCCATTCCAGGCAACATCCTGGTAAATCTTCTCTGCACCCTCTCCAAAGCTTCCACATCTTTCCTAAAGTGAGGTGACCAGAACTGCACACAGTACTCCAAATGTGGCCTAACCAAGGTCCTGTACAGTTGCAACATCACCTCACGACTCTTGAATTCAATCCCTCTGGAATGCTGCACAATCGGAAGGTCAATACTGAGGGAGTGCCACACTGTCAGAGGGTGAGTACTGAGGGAGTGCTGCACTAAAGGAGGGTCAGTACTGAGGGAGTTCTGAACTATCAGAGGGCAAGTACTGAGGGAATGCTGTACCTTTGGAGGGTCAGTGCTGAGGGGGCGCAGCACTGTCAGAGGGTGAGCACTGAGGGAATGCTGCACTGTCTGAGGGTGTGTAATGAGGGAATGCTGCACTGTCAGAGGGTGAGCACTGAGGGAGTGCCGCACTGTCAGAGGGTGAGCACTGAGGGATTGCAGCACTGTCAGAGGCTGAGTACAGAGGGAGTGCTGAACTGTCGAGGGTGAGTACTGAGGGAGTGCTGCACTGTCGGAGGGTGAGTACTGAGGGAGTGCTGCACTGTCGGAAGGTGAGTACTGAGGGAGTGCCACACTGTTGGACGATCAGTACTGAGTGAGTGCAGCACTATCAGAGTGAGTACTGAGGGAGTGCTGCACTGTCAGAGGGTGAGTACTGAGGGCGTGCCGCACAGTCGGACGATCAATACTGAGGGAGAGCTGCACTGTCAGAGTGTGAGTACTGAGGGAATGCTGTACTGTCGGAGAATGAGTACTGAGGGAGGGCCGCACTGTCAGAGGGTCAGTACTGAGGGAATGCTGCACTGTTGGACGATCAGTACTGAGCGAGTGCAGCACTATCAGGGCGTGTGTACTGAGGAAGTGCAGCACTGTCGGAGGGTGAGTGCTGAGGGAGTGCTGCACTGTCGGAGGGTGAATACTGAGGGAGTGCTGCACTGTCGGAGGGTGAGTGCTGAGGGAGTGCTGCACTGTCGGAGGGTCAATACTGAGGGAGTGCTGCACTGTCGGAGGGTCAATACTGAGGGGGTGCTGAACTGTCAGAGGGTGATTACTGAGGGAGTGCTGCACTGTCAGAGGGTGAGTACTGACGGAATGCAGCCCTGTCGGAGGTTGAGTACTGAGGGAGTGTTGCACTGTCAGACGGTGAGTACTGAGGGAGTGCTGAAAGTGAGGTCTGCAGACGCTGGAGATCAAAGCTGAAACTTTATTGCTGGAACAGCACAGCAGGTCAGGCAGCATCTAGGGAACAGAAGATTCGACGTTTCGGGCACATGCCCTTCTTCAGGAATGAGCAGAGAGTGTTCAGCAGGAGAAGATAAAAGGTAGGGAGGAGGGACTTGGAGGAGGGGCGTTGGAAATGTGATAGGTGGAAAGAGGTCAAGGTGAGGGTGATAGGTCGGAGTAGGGTGGAGGCGGAGAGGTCAAGAAGAAGACTGCAGGTCAGGAAGGCGGTGCCGGGCTGGAGGGATTCGGCTGAGACAAGGTGGGGGGAGGGGGGATGAAGAAACTGGTGAAGTCCAAGTTCATCCCCTGTGGTTGGAGGGTTCCCAGTCGGAAGATAAGACGCTCCTCCTCCGACCGTCGCGTTGTTGTGGTTTGGCGGTGGATGAGTCCAATGACCTGCATATCCTCGGTGGAGTGGGAGGGGGAGTTGAAATGCTGTGCTACAGGGTGATTGGGTTGGTTCGTCCGGGTGGCCCAGAGGTGCTCTCTGAATCGCTCCGCAAGTAGGCGGCCTGTCTCCCCAATATAGAGGAGGCCACACCGGCTGCAGCGGATGCAGTAGATAATGTGGGTGGAGGTGCAGGTGAATCTGTGGCGGATATGGAAGTTTCCTTTGGGGCCTTGGAGAGAAGTGAGGGGGGAGGCTCCTCCCACCCCGCCCCCTGTAAAAACGCCATCCCATTCTCCCAATTCCTTCGTCTCCGCCGCATCTGCTCCCAGGAGGACCAGTTCAAAATACGCACAACACAGACGGCCTCCTTCTTCAAGGACCGCAATTTCCCCCCCCGACGTGGTCGACGGTGCCCTCCACCGCATCTCCTCCACTTCCCGCTCTTCCGCCCTTGAGCCCCGCCCCTCCAACCGCCACCAGGACAGAACCCCACTGGTCCTCACCTACCACCCCACCAATCTCCATGTACAGCGCATCATCCGCCGTCACTTCCGCCACCTCCAAACAGACCCCAGAACCAAGGATATATTTCCCTCCCCTCCCCTATCAGCTTTCCGTAGAGACCACTCCCTCCGCGACTCCCTTGTCAGATCCATACCCCCCACCGACCCAACCTCCACTCCCGGCACCTTCCCTTGCAACCGCAGGAGGTGCAACACTTGCGCCCACACCTCCCCCCTCACTTCTCTCCAAGGCCCCAAAGGAAACTTCCATATCCGCCACAGATTCACCTGCACCTCCACCCACATTATCTACTGCATCCGCTGCAGCCGGTGTGGCCTCCTCTATATTGGGGAGACAGGCCGCCTACTTGCGGAGCGATTCAGAGAGCACCTCTGGGCCACCCGGACGAACCAACCCAATCACCCTGTAGCACAGCATTTCAACTCCCCCTCCCACTCCACCGAGGATATGCAGGTCATTGGACTCATCCACCGCCAAACCACAACAACCCGACGGTCGGAGGAGGAGCGTCTTATCTTCCGACTGGGAACCCTCCAACCACAGGGGATGAACTTGGACTTCACCAGTTTCTTCATCCCCCCTCCCCCCACCTTGTCTCAGCCGAATCCCTCCAGCCCGGCACCGCCTTCCTGACCTGCAGTCTTCTTCTTGACCTCTCCGCCTCCACCCTACTCCGACCTATCACCCTCACCTTGACCTCTTTCCACCTATCACATTTCCAACGCCCCTCCTCCAAGTCCCTCCTCCCTACCTTTTATCTTCTCCTGCTGAACACTCTCTGCTCATTCCTGAAGAAGGGCATGTGCCCGAAACGTCGAATCTTCTGTTCCCTAGATGCTGCCTGACCTGCTGTGCTGTTCCAGCAATAAAGTTTCAGCTGAGGGAGTGCTGCACTGTCGGAGGATCAGTACTGAGCGAGTGCAGCACTATCAGGGCGTGTGTACTGAGGTAGAGCAGCACTGTCGGAGGGTGTGTTTTGAGGTAGTGCTGCACTGTCAGAGGGTGAGTACTGAGGGAGTGCTGCACTGTCAGAGAATCATTACTGAGGGAGTTCTGAACTATCAGAGGGCGAGTACTGAGGGAATGCTGCACCTTTGGAGGGTCAGTGCTGAGGGAGCGCAGCACTGTCAGAGGGTGAGCACTGAGGGAATGCAGCACTGTCAGAGGGTGAGCACTGAGGGAATGCAGCACTGTCAGAGGGTGAGCACTGAGAGATTGCAGCACTGTCAAAGGCTGAGTACAGAGGGAGTGCTGAACTGTCGGAGGGTGAGTACTGATGGAGTGCTGCACTGTCAGAGGATCAGTACTGAGAGAGTGCTGCACTGTCAGAGGGTGAGTACTGAGGGAGTGCTGCACTGTCAGAGTGAGTACTGGGGGAGAGCTGCACTGTCAGAGGGTGAGTACTAAGGGCGTGCCGCACTGTCGGATGATCAGTACTGAGTTAGTGCTGCACTATCAGACAGTGTGTACTGAGGGAATGCTGCACTGTCGGAGGGTGAGTACTGAGGGAGTGCTGCACTATCAGAGGGTGATTACTGAAGGAGTGCTGCACTGTCAGAGCGTGAGTACTGACGGAATACAGCCCTGTCGGAGGGTGAGTACTGAGGGAGCGTTGCACTGTCAGACGGTGAGTACTGAGGGAGTGCTGCACTGTCGGAGGATCAGTACTGAGCGAGTGCAGCACTATCAGGGCGTGTGTACTGAGGTAGAGCAGCACTGTCGGAGGGTGTGTTTTGAGGTAGTGCTACACTGTCGGAGGGTGAATACTGAGGGAGTGCTGCACTGTCGGAGGGTGAGTGCTGAGGGAGTGCTGCACTGTCGGAGGGTGAGTGCTGAGGGAGTGCTGCACTGTCGGAGGGTCAATACTGAGGGAGTGCCACACTGTCAGAGGGCCAGTACTGAGGGAGTGCTGAACTGTCGGATGGTGAGTGCTGATGGAGTGCTGCACTGTAGGAGGGTCAATACTGATGGAGTGCTGAACTGTCAGAGGGTCAGTATTGAGGGAGTGCTGCACTGTTGGAAGGTGAGTACTGAGGGAGTGCCACACTGTCAGAGGGTGAATACTGAGGGAGTGCCACACTGTCAGAGGGCCAGTACTGAGTGAACGCTGCACTGTCAGAGGGTGAATACTGAGGGAGTGCCTCACTGTCAGAGGGCCAGTACTGAGGGAACGCTGCACTGTCAGAGGATCAGTACAGAGGGATTGCTGCATGCTCAGAGGTTGAGTACTGAGAGAATGCTGCACCGTTGGAAGGTCAGTACTGAGGGAGTGCCGCACAGTCAGAGGGTGAGTACTGAGGGAGTGCTGCACTGTCTGAGGGTGAGTACTGAGGATGTGCTGCACTGTTAGAGGGTGAGTACTGAGGGAATGCTACACTGTCAGAGGGTGAGTACTGAGGGAATGCTGCACTGTCAGAGTGTGAGTACTGAGGGAGTGCCGCACTGTCAGAGTGAGTACTGGGGGAGTGCTGAACTGTCGGAGGGTGAGTACTGAGGGTATCCTACACTGTCAGAGTGTGAGTACTGAGGGAGTGCCGCACTGTCAGAGTGTGTACTGAGGGAGTGCAGCACTGTCGGATGGTTAGTACTGAGGGAGTGCCCACTATCGGAGGCTGAATATTGATGGAGTGCTGCACAGTCAGAGGGTGAGTCCTGAGGGAATGCTGCACTGTCAGAGAATGAGTACTGAAGGAGTGCAGCACTGTCAGATGATCAGTACTGAGAGAGTGCTGCACTGTCAGAGGGTGAGTACTGAGGGAATGCTACACTGTCAGAGTGTGAGTACTGAGGGAGTGCTGAACTGTCAGAGTGAGTACTGGGGGAGTGCTGCACATCAGAGGGTGAGTACTGAGGGCGTGCCGCACTGTCGGATGATCAGTACTGAGTTAGTGCTGCACTATCAGACAGTGTGTACAGAGGGAGTGCTGCACTGTCAGAGGGTGAGTACTGAGAGAGTGATGCACTGTCAGACTGTGAGTACTGAGGGAAAGCTGCACTGTCGAAGGGTGAGTACTGAGGGAATGCCGCACTGTTGGAAGGTGAGTACTGAGTGAATGCTGAACTGTCAGAGGGTGAGTACTGAGGGAGTGCCACACTGTTGGACGATCAGTACTGAGCGAGTGCAGCACTATCAGAGCGTGTGTACTGAGGGAGTGCTGCACTGTCAGAGCGTGAGTACTGAGGGAATGCTGCACTGTCAGAGTGAGTACTGGGGGAGTACTGCACTGTCAGAGGGTGAGGACTGAGGGAATGCTGCATTGTCGGAGGGTGAGTACTGAGGGAGTGCCGCACTATCAGAGGGTGAGTACTGAGGGAGTGCTGCACTGTCAGAGGGTGAGTACTGACGGAATGCAGCCCTGTTGGAGGTTGAGCACTGAGGGAGTGTTGCACTGTCAGACGGTGAGTACTGAGGGAGTGCTGCACTGTCGGAGGATCAGTACTGAGCGAGTGCAGCACTATCAGGGCGTGTGTTCTGAGGTAGAGCAGCACTGTCGGAGGGTGTGTTTTGAGGTAGTGCTGCACTGTCGGAGGGTGAATACTGAGGGAGTGCTGCACGGTCAGAGGGTCAGTACTGAGGGAGTGCTGCACTGTCGGAGGATCAGTATTGAGGGAGTGCTGTGCTATCAGAGGGTGTGTACTGAGGGAGTGCCTCCCAGTCAGAGGGTGTGTACTGAGGGAGTGTTGTACTGTCTGAGGGTGAGTACTGAGGGAGTGCCTCACAGTCAGAGGGTGTGTACTGAGGGAGTGTTGTACTGTCTGAGGGTGAGTACTGAGGGAGTGCTGCACTGTCAGAGGGTCAGTACTGAGGGAGTGCTGCACTATCAGAGGGTGTGTACTGAGGATGTGCTGCACTGTTAGAAGGTGAGTACTGAGGGAATGCTACACTGTCAGAGGGTGAGTACTGAGGGTGTGCTGCACTATCAGAGGGTGAGTACTGAGGGAATGCTACTCAGTCAGAGGATGAGTACTGAGGGAATCCTACACTGTCAGAGTGTGAGTACTGAGGGAGTGCCACACTGTCAGAGTGAGTACTGAGGGAGTGGCACAATGTTGGACGATCAGTACTGAGCGAGTGCAGCACTATCAGAGCGTGTGTACTGAGGGAGTGCTGCATTGTCAGAGCGTAAGTACTGAGGGAATGCTACACTCTCAGAGTGTGAGTACTGAGGGAGTGCTGCACTGTCAGAGGGTGCGTACTGAAGGAATGCTGCACTGTCAGTGGGTGAGTACAGAGGCAGAACTGCACTGTCAGAGGATCACTACAGAGCCAGTGCCTCACTGTCCATGTGCGAGTACTGAGGGAGTGCTGCACTATCAGAGGTTGTTTACTGAGGGAGTGCTGCACTGTCAGAGGGTGAGTACTGAGGGAATGCTGCACTGTCAGAGGGTGAGTACTGAGGAAATACTGCACTGTCAGAGGGTCAGTACCCTTGGGAGTGCTGCACTGTCAGAGGGTGAGTACTGAGGGAGTGCTGTGCTATCAGAGGGTGTGTACTGAGGGAATGTTGTACTGTCTGAGGGTGAGTACTGAGGTAGTGCCTGCCTGTCAGAGGGTGTATACTGAGGGAGTGTTGTACTGTCTGAGGGTGAGTACTGAGGGAGTGCTGCACAGTCATACGGTCAGTACTGAGGGACTGCTGCACTATCAGAGGGTGAGTACTGAGAGAACGCTGCACTGTCGGAGGGTCAGTACTGAGGGAGTGCTGCACTGTTAAAGGGTGAGTACTGAGGGAGTGCCTCCCTGTCAGAAGGTGTGTACTGAGGGAGTGTTGTACTGTCTGAGGGTGAGTACTGAGGGAGTGCTGCACAGTCAGAGGGTCAGTACTGAGGGAGTGCTGCACTATCAGAGGGTGAGTAATGAGTGATTGCAGCACTATCAGAGGGTGAGAACTGAGGGAATGCAGCACCCTCAGAGGGGGCAGTACTGAGGAGTGCTGCACTGTCAAAGGGTGAGTACTGAGGGAGTGCTGCACTATCAGAGGGTGAGTAATGAGTGATTGCAGCACTATCAGAGGGTGAGAACTGAGGGAATGCAGCACCCTCAGAGGGGGCAGTACTGAGGAGTGCTGCACTGTCAAAGGGTGAGTACTGAGCGAGTGCAGCACTGTCGGATGGTTAGTACTAAGGGGGCGCTGCACTGTCGGAGGGTCAGTACTGTGGGAATGCTGCACAACCAGAGAGTGAGTACTGGGTGAGTGCTGCACTATCAGAGGTTGTGTATTGAGGGAATGCCGCACTGTCGGACGATCAGTACTGAGGGAGTGCTGCACTGTCAGAAGATCAGTGCTGAGGGAGTGCTGCACTATCAGAGGGCGAGTACTGAGGGAATGCTGCACAATCGGAAGGTCAATACTGAGGGAGTGCCACACTCTCAGAGGGTGAGTACTGAGGGAGTGCTGCACTGTCAGAGAATCATTACTGAGGGAGTTCTGAACTATCAGAGGGCGAGTACTGACGGAATGCTGCACCTTTGGAGGGTCAGTGCTGAGGGAGCGCAGCACTGTCAGAGGGTGAGCACTGAGGGAATGCTGCACTGTCTGAGGGTGTGTAATGAGGGAATGCTGCACTGTCAGAGGGTGAGTACTGAGGGAATGCTGCACTGTCTGAGGGTGTGTAATGAGGGAATGCTGCACTGTCAGAGGGTGAGCACTGAGAGATTGCAGCACTGTCAGAGGCTGAGTACAGAGGGAGTGCTGAACTGTCGGAGGGTGAGTACTGATGGAGTGCTGCACTGTCAGAGGGTGAGTACTGAGGGAATGCTACATTCTCAGAGTGTGAGTACTGAGGGAGTGCTGCACTGTCAGAGGGTGAGTACTGAGGGAATGCTACATTCTCAGAGTGTGAGTACTGAGGGAGTGCTGCACTGTCAGAGGGTGAGTACTGAGGGAATGCTACATTCTCAGAGTGTGAGTACTGAGGGAGTGCTGCACTGTCAGAGGGTGAGTACTGGGGGAGTGCTGCAGTGTCAGAGGGTGAGTACTGAGGGCGTGCCGCACTGTCGGATGATCAGTACTGAGGTAGTGCTGCACTATCAGGGCGTGTGTACTGAGGTAGAGCAGCACTGTCGGAGGGTGTGTTTTGAGGTAGTGCTGCACTGTCGGAGGGTGAATACTGAAGGAGTGCTGCATGGTCAGAGGGTCAGTACTGAGGGAGTGCTGCACTGTTGGAGGGTGAGTGCTGAGGGAGTGCTGCACTGTCGGAGGGTCAATACTGAGGGAGTGCCACACTGTCAGAGGGCCAGTACTGAGGGAGTGCTGAACTGTTAGAGGGTGAGTGCTGAGGTAGTGCTGCACTGTCGGAGGGTCAATACTGAGGGAGTGCTGAACTGTCAGAGGGTCAGTACTGAGGGAGTGCTGCACTGTTGGAAGGTGAGTACTGAGGGAGTGCCACACTGTCAGAGGGTGAATACTGAGGGAGTGCCACACTGTCAGAGGGCCAGTACTGAGGGAACGCTGCACTGTCAGAGGATCAGTACAGAGGGATTGCTGCATGCTCAGAGGTTGAGTACTGAGGGAATGCTGCACCGTTGGAAGGTCAGTACTGAGGGAGTGCCGCACAGTCAGAGGGTGAGTACTGAGGGAGTGCTGCACTGTCTGAGGGTTAGTACTGAGGGAATACTGCACTATCAGAGGGTCAGTACTGAGGGAGTGCCGCACAGTCAGAGGGTGAGTACTGAGGGAGTGCTGCACTGTCAGAGGGTGAATACTGAGGGAGTGCTGCACTGTCTGTTGGTTAGTACTGAGGGAATACAGCACTATCAGAGGGTCAGTACCTGAGGGAGTGCTCCACTGTCAGAGGGTGAGTACTGAGGGAATGCTGCACTGTCGGAGTATCAGTATTGAGGGAGTGCTGTGCTATCAGAGGGTGTGTACTGAGGGAGTGCCTCCCAGTCAGAGGGTGTGTACTGAGGGAGTGTTGTACTGTCTGAGGGTGAGTACTGAGGATGTGCTGCATTGTTAGAGGGTGAGTACTGAGGGAGTGCTACACTGTTAGAGGGTGAGTACTGAGGGAATGCTACACTGTCAGAGTGTGAGTACTGAGGGAGTGCTGAACTGTCAGAGTGAGTACTGGGGGAGTGCTGCACTGTCAGAGGGTGAGTACTGAGGGCATGCCGCACTGTCGGGTGATCAGTACTGAGTTAGTGCTGCACTATCAGACAGTGTGTCCAGAGGGAGTGCTGCACTGTCAGACTGTGAGTACTGAGGGAAAGCTGCACTGTCGAAGGGTGAGTACTGAGGGAATGCCGCACTGTTGGAAGGTGAGTACTGAGTGAATGCTGAACTGTCAGAGGGTGAGTACTGAGGGAGTGCCACACTGTTGGACGATCAGTACTGAGCGAGTGCAGCACTATCAGAGCGTGTGTACTGAGGGAGTGCTGCACTGTCAGAGCGTGAGTACTGAGGGAATGCTGCACTGTCAGAGTGAGTACTGGGGGAGTACTGCACTGTCAGAGGGTGAGGACTGAGGGAATGCTGCATTGTCAGAGGGTGAGTACTGAGGGAGTGCCGCACTATCAGAGGGTGAGTACTGAGGGAGTGCTGCACTGTCAGAGGGTGAGTACTGACGGAATGCAGCCCTGTTGGAGGTGAGTACTGAGGGAGTGTTGCACTGTCAGACGGTGAGTACTGAGGGAGTGCTGCACTGTCGGAGGATCAGTACTGAGCGAGTGCAGCACTATCAGGGCGTGTGTTCTGAGGTAGAGCAGCACTGTCGGAGGGTGAGTTTTGAGGTAGTGCTGCACTGTCGGAGGGTGAATACTGAGGGAGTGCTGCACGGTCAGAGGGTCAGTACTGAGGGAGTGCTGCACTGTCGGAGGGTGAGTGCTGAGGACGTTCTGCACTGTCGGAGGGTGAATACTGAAGGAGTGCAGCACGGTCAGCGGGTCAGTACCTGAGGGAGTGCTGCACTGTCGGAGGATCAGTATTGAGGGAGTGCTGTGCTATCAGAGGGTGTGTACTGAGGGAGTGTTGTACTGTCTGAGGGTGAGTACTGAGAGAGTGCCTCACAGTCAGAGGGTGTGTACTGAGGGAGTGTTGTACTGTCTGAGGGTGAGTACTGATGGAGTGCTGCACTGTCAGAGGGTCAGTACTGAGGGAGTGCTGCACTATCAGAGGGTGTGTACTGAGGATGTGCTGCACTGTTAGAAGGTGAGTACTGAGGGAATGCTACACTGTCAGAGGGTGGGTACTGAGGGAGTGCTGCACTATCAGAGGGTGAGTACTGAGGGAATGCTACTCAGTCAGAGGATGAGTACTGAGGGAATCCTACACTGTCAGAGTGTGAGTACTGAGGGAGTGCCACACTGTCAGAGTGAGTACTGAGGGAGTGGCACAATGTTGGACGATCAGTACTGAGCGAGTGCTGCACTGTCAGAGGGTGAGTACTGAAGGAATGCTGCACTGTCAGTGGGTGAGTACAGAGGCAAAACTGCACTGTCAGAGGATCACTACAGAGCCAGTGCCTCACTGTCCATGTGTGAGTACTGAGGGAGTGCTGCACTATCAGAGGTTGTTTACTGAGGGAGTGCTGCACTGTCAGAGGGTGCGTACTGAAGGAATGCTGCACTGTCAGTGGGTGAGTACAGAGGCAGAACTGCACTGTCAGAGGATCACTACAGAGCCAGTGCCTCACTGTCCATGTGCGAGTACTGAGGGAGTGCTGCACTATCAGAGGGTGAGTACTGAGGGAGTGCTGCACTGTCAGAGGGTGAGTACTGAGGGAATACTGCACTGTCAGAGGGTCAGTACCCTTGGGAGTGCTGCACTGTCAGAGGGTGAGTACTGAGGGAGTGCTGTGCTATCAGAGGGTGTGTACTGAGGGAATGTTGTACTGTCTGAGGGTGAGTACTGAGGTAGTGCCTGCCTGTCAGAGGGTATATACTGAGGGAGTGTTGTACTGTCTGAGGGTGAGTACTGAGGGAGTGCTGCACTGTCATACGGTCAGTACTGAGGGACTGCTGCACTATCAGAGGGTGAGTACTGAGAGAACGCTGCATTGTCGGAGGGTCAGTACTGAGGGAGTGCTGCACTGTCAAAGGGTGAGTACTGAGGGAGTGCTGCACAGTCAGAGGGTCAGTACTGAGGGAGTGCTGCACTATCAGAGGGTGAGTAATGAGTGATTGCAGCACTATCAGAGGGTGAGAACTGAGGGAATGCAGCACCCTCAGAGGGGGCAGTACTGAGGAGTGCTGCACTGTCAAAGGGTGAGTACTGAGCGAGTGCAGCACTGTCGGATGGTTAGTACTAAGGGGGCGCTGCACTGTCGGAGGGTCAGTACTGTGGGAATGCTGCACAATCAGAGAGTGAGTACTGAGTGAGTGCTGCACTATCAGAGGTTGTGTATTGAGGGAATGCCGCACTGTCGGACGATCAGTACTGAGGGAGTGCTGCACTGTCAGAAGGCCAGTACTGAGGGAGTGCTGCACTGTCAGAAGATCAGTGCTGAGGGAGTGCTGCACTATCAGAGGGCGAGTACTGAGGGAATGCTGCACAATCGGAAGGTCAATACTGAGGGAGTGCCACACTGTCAGAGGGTGAGTACTGAGGGAGTGCTGCACTGTCAGAGAATCATTACTGAGGGAGTTCTGAACTATCAGAGGGCGAGTACTGAGGGAATGCTGCACCTTTGGAGGGTCAGTGCTGAGGGAGCGCAGCACTGTCAGAGGGTGAGTACTGAGGGAATGCTGCACTGTCTGAGGGTGTGTAATGAGGGAATGCTGCACTGTCAGAGGGTGAGCACTGAGAGATTGCAGCACTGTCAAAGGCTGAGTACAGAGGGAATGCTGAACTGTCGGAGGGTGAGTACTGATGGAGTGCTGCACTGTCAGAGGGTGAGTACTGAGGGAATGCTACATTCTCAGAGTGTGAGTACTGAGGGAGTGCTGCACTGTCAGAGTGTGTACTGGGGGAGTGCTGCAGTGTCAGAGGGTGATTACTGAGGGCGTGCCGCACTGTCGGATGATCAGTACTGAGGTAGTGCTGCACTATCAGACAGTGTGTACTGAGGGAGTGCTGCACTATCAGAGGGTGATTACTGAGGGAGTGTTGCACTGTCAGACGGTGAGTACTGACGGAATGCAGCCCTGTCGGAGGTTGAGTACTGAGGGAGTGTTGCACTGTCAGAGGGTGAGTGCTGAGGGAGTGCTGCACTGTTGGAGGGTGAGTGCTGAGGGAGTGCTGCACTGTCGGAGGGTCAAAACTGAGGGAGTGCCACACTGTCAGAGGGCCAGTACTGAGGGAGTGCTGAACTGTCAGAGGGTGAGTGCTGAGGTAGTGCTGCACTGTCGGAGGGTCAATACTGAGGGAGTGCTGAACTGTCAGAGGGTCAGTACTGAGGGAGTGCTGCACTGTTGGAAGGTGAGTACTGAGGGAGTGCCACACTGTCAGAGGGTGAATACTGAGGGAGTGCCACACTGTCAGAGGGCCAGTACTGAGGGAACGCTGCACTGTCAGAGGATCAGTACAGAGGGATTGCTGCATGCTCAGAGGTTGAGTACTGAGGGAATGCTGCACCGTTGGAAGGTCAGTACTGAGGGAGTGCCGCACAGTCAGAGGGTGAGTACTGAGGGAGTGCTGCAGTGTCAGAGGATGAGTACTGAGGGAGTGCTGCACTGTCTGAGGGTTAGTACTGAGGGAATACAGCACTATCAGAGGGTCAGTACCTGAGGGAGTGCTCCACTGTCAGAGGGTGAGTACTGAGGGAATGCTGCACTGTCGGAGTATCAGTATTGAGGGAGTGCTGTGCTATCAGAGGGTGTGTACTGAGGGAGTGCCTCCCAGTCAGAGGGTGTGTACTGAGGGAGTGTTGTACTGTCTGAGGGTGAGTACTGAGGATGTGCTGCATTGTTAGAGGGTGAGTACTGAGGGAGTGCTGCACTGTTAGAGGGTGAGTACTGAGGGAATGCTACACTGTCAGAGGGTGAGTACCGAGGGAATGCTACACTGTCAGAGTGTGAGTACTGAGGGAGTGCTGCACTATCAGACAGTGTGTACTGAGGGAATGCTGCACTGTCGGAGGGTGAGTACTGAGGGAGTGCTGCACTATCAGAGGGTGAGTACTGAGGGAGTGCTGCACTGTCAGAGCGTGAGTACTGACGGAATGCAGCCCTGTCGGAGGTTGAGTACTGAGGGAGTGCCCACTATCGGAGGCTGAATACCGATGGAGTGCTGCACAGTCAGAGGGTGAGTACTGAGGGAATGCTGCACTGTCAGAGAATAAGTACTGAGAGAGTGCTGCACTGTCAGAGGGTGAGTACTCAGGGAATGCTACATTCTCAGAGTGTGAGTACTGAGGGAGTGCTGCACTGTCAGAGGGTGAGTACTGAGAGAGTGATGCACTGTCAGACTGTGAGTACTGAGGGAATGCTGCACTGTCAAAAGGTGAGTACTGAGGGAATGCCGCACTGTCGGAAGGTGAGTACTGAGGGAATGCTGCACTGTCAGAGGGTGAGTACTGAGGGAATGCTGCACTGTCAGAGGGTGAGTACTGAGGGAGTGCCACACTGTTGGACGATCAGTACTGAGCGAGTGCTGCACTATCAGAGCGTGTGTACTGAGGGAGTGCTGCACTGTCAGAGCGTAAGTACTGAGGGAATGCTACACTCTCAGAGTATGAGTACTGAGGGAGTGCTGCACTGTCAGAGTGAGTACTGGGGGAGTGCTGCACTGTCAGAGGGTGAGTACTGAGGGCGTGCCGCACTGTCGGATGATCAGTACTGAGGTAGTGCTGCACTTTCAGACAGTGTGTACTGAGGGAATGCTGCACTGTCGGAGGGTGAGTACTGAGGGAGTGCTGCACTATCAGAGGGTGAGTACTGAGGGAGTCCTGCACTGTCAGAGCGTGAGTACTGACGGAATGCAGCCCTGTCAGAGGGTGAGTACTGAGGGAGTGTTGCACTATCAGAGGGTGAGTACTGAGGGAGCGTTGCACTGTCAGACGGTGAGTACTGAGGTAGAGCAGCACTGTCGGAGGGTGAATACTGAGAAAGTGCTGCACGGTCAGAGGGTCAGTACTGAGGGAGTGCCACACTGTCAGAGGGCCAGTACTGAGGGAACGCTGCACTGTCAGAGGATCAGTACAGAGGGTTTGCTGCATGCTCAGAGGGTGTGTATTGAGGGAGTGCCGCACTGTCAGAGGGTGAGTACTGAGGGAGTGCCGCACTGTCAGAGGGCCAGTACTGAGGGAACGCTGCACTGTCAGAGGATCAGTACAGAGGGTTTGCTGCATGCTCAGAGGGTGTGTACTGAGGGAGTGTTGTACTGTCTGAGGGTGAGTACTGAGGGAGTGCCGCACTGTCAGAGGGTGAGTACTGAGGGAATACTGCACTGTCAGCGGGTCAGTACCTGAGGGAGTGCTGCACTGTCAGAGGATCAGTATTGAGGGAGTGCTGTGCTATCAGAGGGTGTGTACTGAGGGAGTGCCTCCCAGTCAGAGGGTGTGTACTGAGGGAATGTTGTACTGTCTGAGGGTGAGTACTGAGGGAGTGCCTCCCTGTCAGAAGGTGTGTACTGAGGGAGTGTTGTACTCTCTAAGGGTGAGTACTGAGGGAGTGCTGCGCTGTCAGAGGGTCAGTACTGAGGGAGTGCTGCACTATCAGAGGGTGTGTACTGAGGATGTGCTGCACTGTTAGAGGGTGAGTACTGAGGGAATGCTACACTGTCAGAGGGTGAGTACTGAGGGAATGCTGCTCAGTCAGAGGGTGTGTACTGAGGGAATCCTACACTGTCAGAGTGTGAGTACTGAGGGAGTGCCGCACTATCAGAGTGAGTACTGGGGGAGTGATGAACTGTCGGAGGGTGAGTACTGAGGGAGTGCCCACTATCGGAGGCTGAATACTGATGGAGTGCTGCGCTGTCAGAGAATGAGTACTGAAGGAGTGCAGCCCTGTCAGAGGATCAGTACTGAGAGAGTGCTGCACTGTCAGAGGGTGAGTACCGAGGGAGTGCTGCACTGTCAGAGCATAAGTACTGAGGGAATGCTACATTCTCAGAGTGTGAGTACTGAGGGAGTGCTGCACTGTCAGAGTGTGTACTGAGGGAGTGCTGCACTGTCAGAGGGTGAGTACTGATGGCGTGCCGCACTGTCGGATGATCAGTACTGAGCGAGTGCAGCAGTATCAGAGCGTGTGTACTGAGGTAGTGCTGCACTATCAGACAGTGTGTACTGAGGGAGTGCTGCAATGTCAGACTGTGAGTACTGACGGAATGCTGCACTGTCAGAGGGTGAGTACTGAGTGAATGCTGCACTGTCAGAGGGTGAGTACTGAGGGAGTGCCACATTGTTGGACGATCACTACTGAGTGAGTGCAGCACTATCAGAGCGTGTGTACTGAGGGAGTGTTGCACTGTCGGAGGATCAGTACTGAGCGAGTGCAGCACTATCAGGGCGTGTGTACTGAGGTAGAGCAGCACTGTCGGAGGGTGAGTTTTGAGGTAGTGCTACACTGTCGGAGGGTGAATACTGAGGGAGTGCTGCATGCTCAGAGGGTGTGTATTGAGGGAGTGCCGCACTGTCGGAGGGTGAGTACTGAGGGAGTGCTGCACTGTCAGAGGGTGAGTACTGAGGGAATGCTGCACTGTCAGAGGATTAGTATTGAGGGAGTGCTGTGCTATCAGAGTGTGAGTACTAAGGGAATGCTGCACTGTCAGAGTGCGTACTGAGGGAGTGCTGCACTGTCAGAGGGTGAGTACTGAGGGCGTGCCGCACTGTCGGATGATCAGTACTGAGCGAGTGCAGCACTATTAGAGCGTGTGTACTGAGGTATTGCTGCACTATTAGACAGTGTGTACTGAGGGAGTGCTGCACTGTCAGAGGGTGAGTACTGAGAGAGTGATGCACTGTCAGACTGTGAGTACTGACGGAATGCTGCACTGTCGAAGGGTGAGTACTGAGTGAATGCTGCACTGTCAGATGGTGAGTACTGAGTGAGTGCGACACTGTTGGACGATCAGTACTGAGTTAGTGCAGCACTATCAGAGCGTGTGTACTGAGGGAGTGCTGCACTGTCAGACGGTGAGTACTGAGGGAATGCTGCACTGTCAGATGGTGAGTACTGAGTGAGTGCCAAACTGTTGGACGATCAGTACTGAGTGAGTGCAGCACTATCAGAGCGTGTGTACTGAGGGAGTGCTGCACTGTCAGAGCGTAAGTACTGAGGGAATGCTACACTCTCAGAGTGTGAGTACTGAGGGAGTGCTGCACTGTCAGAGTGAGTACTGGGGGAGTGCTGCACTGTCAGAGGGTGAGTACTGAGGTAATGCTGCACAGTCGGACGATCAGTACTGAGCGATTGCAGCACTATCAGGGCGTGTGTACTGAGGAAGTGCTGCACTGTCGGAGGGTGAGTGCTGAGGGAGTGCTGCACTGTCGGAGGGTGAGTGCTGAGGGAGTGCTGCACTGTCGGAGCTTGAGTACTGAGGGAGTGCTGCACAGTCAGAGGGTGAGTACTGAGGGAATGCAGCACTGTCAAACGTTGAGTACAGAGGGACTGCAGCACTGTCGGAGAGTGAGTACTGAGCGAGTGCAGCACTGTCGGAGGATCAGTACTGAGTGAGTGCAGCACTATCAGAGCGTGTGTACTGAGGAAGTGCTGCACTGTCGGAGAGTGAATACTGGGGGAGTGCTGCATTGTCAGACGGTGAGTACAGAGGGAGTGCTGCCTTGTCAGACGGTGAGTACTGAGGGAGTGCTGCACTGTCAGACGGTGAGTACTGAGGGAGTGCTGCACTGTCGGAGGATCAATACTGAGCGAGTGCAGCACTATCAGGGCGTGTTTACTGAGATAGAGCAGCACTGTTGGATGGTGAGTTTTGAGGTAGTGCTGCACTGTCGGAGGGTGAATACTGAGGGAATGCTGCACGGTCAGAGGGTCAGTACTGAGGGAGTGCTGCACTGTTGGAAGGTGAGTACTGAGGGAATGCTGCACCGTCGGAGGGTCAATACTGAGGGAGTGCCACACTGTCAGAGGGCCAGTACTGAGGGAACGCTGCACTGTCAGAGGATCAGTACAGAGGGATTGCTGCATGCTCAGAGGTTGAGTACTGAGGGAATGCTGCACCGTTGGAAGGTCAGTACTGAGGGAGTGCCGCACAGTCAGAGGGTGAGTACTGAGGGAGTGCTGCACTGTCTGAGGGTTAGTACTGAGGGAATACTGCACTATCAGAGGGTCAGTACTGAGGGAGTGCCGCACAGTCAGAGGGTGAGTACTGAGGGAGTGCTGCACTGTCAGAGGGTGAGTACTGAGGGAGTGCTGCACTGTCTGATGGTTAGTACTGAGGGAATACAGCACTATCAGAGGGTCAGTACCTGAGGGAGTGCTCCACTGTCAGAGGGTGAGTACTGAGGGAATGCTGCACTGTCGGAGTATCAGTATTGAGGGAGTGCTGTGCTATCAGAGGGTGTGTACTGAGGGAGTGCCTCCCAGTCAGAGGGTGTGTACTGAGGGAGTGTTGTACTCTCAGAGGGTCAGTACTGAGGGAGTGCTGCACTATCAGAGGGTGTGTACTGAGGATTGCTGCATGCTCAGAGGTTGAGTACTGAGGGAATGCTGCACCGTTGGAAGGTCAGTACTGAGGGAGTGCCGCACAGTCAGAGGGTGTGTACTGAGGGAGTGTTGTACTCTCAGAGGGTCAGTACTGAGGGAGTGCTGCACTATCAGAGGGTGTGTACTGAGGATGTGCTGCACTGTTAGAAGGTGAGTACTGAGGGAATACTGCACTTTCAGAGGGTCAGTACTGAGGGAGTGCCGCACAGTCAGAGGGTGAGTACTGAGGGAGTGCTGCACTGTCAGAGGGTGAGTACTGAGGGAATACTGCACTGTCAGAGGGTTAGTACTGAGGGAATACAGCACTATCAGAGGGTCAGTACCTGAGGGAGTGCTCCACTGTCAGAGGGTGAGTACTGAGGGAATGCTGCACTGTCGGAGTATCAGTATTGAGGGAGTGCTGTGCTATCAGAGGGTGTCTACTGAGGGAGTGCCTCCCAGTCAGAGGGTGTGTACTGAGGGAGTGTTGTACTCTCAGAGGGTCAGTACTGAGGGAGTGCTGCACTATCAGAGGGTGTGTACTGAGGATTGCTGCATGCTCAGAGGTTGAGTACTGAGGGAATGCTGCACCGTTGGAAGGTCAGTACTGAGGGAGTGCCGCACAGTCAGAGGGTGTGTACTGAGGGAGTGTTGTACTCTCAGAGGGTCAGTACTGAGGGAGTGCTGCACTATCAGAGGGTGTGTACTGAGGATGTGCTGCACTGTTAGAAGGTGAGTACTGAGGGAATACTGCACTTTCAGAGGGTCAGTACTGAGGGAGTGCCGCACAGTCAGAGGGTGAGTACTGAGGGAGTGCTGCACTGTCAGAGGGTGAGTACTGAGGGAATACTGCACTGTCAGAGGGTTAGTACTGAGGGAATACAGCACTATCAGAGGGTCAGTACCTGAGGGAGTGCTCCACTGTCAGAGGGTGAGTACTGAGGGAATGCTGCACTGTCGGAGTATCAGTATTGAGGGAGTGCTGTGCTATCAGAGGGTGTCTACTGAGGGAGTGCCTCCCAGTCAGAGGGTGTGTACTGAGGGAGTGTTGTACTCTCAGAGGGTCAGTACTGAGGGAGTGCTGCACTATCAGAGGGTGTGTACTGAGGATTGCTGCATGCTCAGAGGTTGAGTACTGAGGGAATGCTGCACCGTTGGAAGGTCAGTACTGAGGGAGTGCCGCACAGTCAGAGGGTGTGTACTGAGGGAGTGCTGCTCCGTCAGAGGGTGAGTACTGAGGGAATCCTACACTGTCAGCGTGTGAGTACTGAGGGAGTGCCGCACTGTCAGAGTGAGTACTGGGGGAGTGCTGAACTGTCGGAGGGTGAGTACTGAGGGAGTGCATCACTGTCGGATGGTTAGTACTGAGGGAGTGCCCACTATTGGAGGCTGAATACCGATGGAGTGCTGCACAGTCAGAGGGTGAGTACTGAGGGAATGCTGCACTGTCAGAGAATAAGTACTGAGAGAGTGCTGCACTGTCAGAGGGTGAGTACTGAGGGAATGCTACATTCTCAGAGTGTGAGTACTGAGGGAGTGCTGAACTGTCAGAGAGAGTACTGGGGGAGTGCTGCACTGTCAGAGGGTGAGTACTGAGAGAGTGATGCACTGTCAGACTGTGAGTACTGAGGGAATGCTGCACTGTCAAAGGGTGAGTACTGAGGGAATGCTGCACTGTCAGAGGGTGAGTACTAAGGGAGTGCCACACTGTTGGACGATCAGTACTGAGGTAGTGCTGCACTATCAGACAGTGTGTACTGAGGGAATGCTGCACTGTCGGAGGGTGAGTACTGAGGGAGTGCTGCACTATCAGAGGGTGAGTACTGAGGGAGTCCTGCACTGTCAGAGCGTGAGTACTGACGGAATGCAGCCCTGTCGGAGGTTGAGTACTGAGGGAGTGCCCACTATCGGAGGCTGAATACTGATGGAGTGCTGCACAGTCAGAGGGTGAGTACTGAGGGAATGCTACATTCTCAGAGTGTGAGTACTGAGGGAGTGCTGAACTGTCAGAGGGTGAGTACTGAGGGAATGCTACATTCTCAGAGTGTGAGTACTGAGGGAGTGCTGAACTGTCAGAGAGAGTACTGGGGGGAGTGCTGCACTGTCAGAGGGTGAGTACTGAGAGAGTGATGCACTGTCAGACTGTGAGTACTGAGGGAATGCTGCACTGTCAAAAGGTGAGTACTGAGGGAATGCCGCACTGTCGGAAGGTGAGTACTGAGTGAATGCTGCACTGTCAGAGGGTGAGTACTGAGGGAATGCTGCACTGGGAGTGCCACACTGTTGGACGATCAGTACTGAGCGAGTGCAGCACTATCAGAGCGTAAGTACTGAGGGAATGCTACACTCTCAGAGTGTGAGTACTCAGGGAGTGCTGCACTGTCAGAGTGAGTACTGGGGGAGTGCTGCACTATCAGAGGGTGAGTACTGAGGGAGTCCTGCACTGTCAGAGCGTGAGTACTGACGGAATGCAGCCCTGTCGGAGGTTGAGTACTGAGGGAGTGTTGCACTGTCAGACGGTGAGTACTGAGGTAGAGCAGCACTGTCAGAGGGTGAGCTTTGAGGTAGTGCTGCACTGTCGGAGGGTGAATACTGAGGGAGTGTTGCACTGTCAGAGGGTCAGTACTGAGGGAGTGCCACACTGTCAGACGGCCAGTACTGAGGGAACGCTGCACTGTCAGAGGATCAGTACAGAGGGTTTGCTGCATGCTCAGAGGGTGTGTACTGAGGGAGTGCCGCACTGTCAGAGGGTGAGTACTGAGGGAATACTGCACTGTCAGCGGGTCAGTACCTGAGGGAGTGCTGCACTGTCAGAGGATCAGTATTGAGGGAGTGCTGTGCTATCAGAGGGTGTGTACTGAGGGAGTGCCTCCCAGTCAGAGGGTGTGTACTGAGGGAATGTTGTACTGTCTGAGGGTGAGTACTGAGGGAGTGCCTCCCTGTCAGAAGGTGTGTACTGAGGGAGTGTTGTACTCTCTAAGGGTGAGTACTGAGGGAGTGCTGCGCTTTCAGAGGGTGTGTACTGAGGATGTGCTGCACTGTTAGAGGGTGAGTACTGAGGGAATGCTACACTGTCAGAGGGTGAGTACTGAGGGAATGCTGCACTGTCAGAGTGTGAGTACTGAGGGAGTGCTGCTCAGTCAGAGGGTGAGTACTGAGGGAATCCTACACTGTCAGAGTGTGAGTACTGAGGGAGTGCCGCACTATCAGAGTGAGTACTGGGGGAGTGATGAACTGTCGGAGGGTGAGTACTGAGGGAGTGCCCACTATCGGAGGCTGAATACTGATGGAGTGCTGCGCTGTCAGAGAATGAGTACTGAAGGAGTGCAGCACTGTCAGAGGATCAGTACTGAGAGAGTGCTGCACTGTCAGAGGGTGAGTACTGAGGGAGTGCTGCACTGTCAGAGCTTAAGTACTGAGGGAATGCTACATTCTCAGAGTGTGAGTACTGAGGGAGTGCTGCACTGTCAGAGTGAGTACTGAGGGAGTGCTGCACTGTCTGATGATCAGTACTGAGCGAGTGCAGCAGTATCAGAGCGTGTGTACTGAGGTAGTGCTGCACTATCAGACAGTGTGTACTGAGGGAGTGCTGCAATGTCAGAAGGTGAGTACTGAGAGAGTGATGCACTGTCAGACTGTGAGTACTGACGGAATGCTGCACTGTCAGAGGGTGAGTACTGAGTGAATGCTGCACTGTCAGAGGCTGAGTACTGAGGGAGTGCCACATTGTTGGACGATCACTACTGAGCGAGTGCAGCACTATCAGGGCGTGTGTACTGAGGTAGAGCAGCACTGTCGGAGGGTGAATACTGAGGGAGTGCTGCACGGTCAGAGGGTCAGTACTGAGGGAGTGCCACACTGTCAGAGGGCCAGTATTGAGGGAACGCTGCACTGTCAGAGGATCAGTACAGAGTGATTGCTGCATGCTCAGAGGGTGTGTATTGAGGGAGTGCCGCACTGTCAGAGGATGAGTACTGAGGGAGTGCTGCACTGTCAGAGAGTGAGTACTGAGGGAGTGCTGCACTGTCAGAGGGTGAGTACTGAGGGAATGCTGCACTGTCAGAGGATTAGTATTGAGGGAGTGCTGTGCTATCAGAGTGTGAGTACTGAGGGAATGCTGCACTGTCAGAGTGCGTACTGAGGGAGTGCTGCACTGTCAGAGGGTGAGTACTGAGGGCGTGCCGCACTGTCGGATGATCAGTACTGAGCGAGTGCAGCACTATTAGAGCGTGTGTACTGAGGGAGTGCTGCACTGTCAGAGGGTGAGTACTGAGAGAGTGATGCACTGTCAGACTGTGAGTACTGACGGAATGCTGCACTGTCGAAGGGTGAGTACTGAGTGAATGCTGCAATGTCAGATGGTGAGTACTGAGTGAGTGCCACACTGTTGGGCGATCAGTACTGAGTGAGTGCAGCACTATCAGAGCGTGTGTACTGCGGGAGTGCTGCACTGTCAGAGCGTAAGTACTGAGGGAATGCTACACTCTCAGAGTGTGAGTACTGAGGGAGTGCTGCACTGTCAGAGTGAGTACTGGGAGAGTGCTGCACTGTCAGAGGGTGAGTACTGAGGGAATGCTGCATAGTCGGACGATCAGTACTGAGCGAGTGCAGCACTATTCAGGCGTGTGTACTGAGGAAGTGCTGCACTGTCGGAGGGTGAGTGCTGAGGGAGTGCTGCACTGTCGGAGGTTGAGTACTGAGGGAGTGCTGCACAGTCAGAGGGTGAGTACTGAGGGAATGCAGCACTGTCAAAAGTTGAGTACAGAGGGACTGCAGCACTGTCGGAGAGTGAGTACTGAGCGAGTGCAGCACTGTCGGAGGATCAGTACTGAGTGAGTGCAGCATTATCAGAGCGTGTGTACTGAGGAAGTGCTGCACTGTCGGAGAGTGAGTACTGGGGGAGTGCTGCATTGTCAGACGGTGAGTACTGAGGGAGTGCTGCCTTGTCAGACGGTGAGTACTGAGGGAATGCTGCACTGTCAGACGGTGAGTACTGAGGGAGTGCTGCACTGTCGGAGGATCAATACTGAGCGAGTGCAGCACTATCAGGGTGTGTTTACTGAGGTAGAGCAGCACTGTCGGATGGTGAGTTTTGAGGTAGTGCTGCACTGTCGGAGGGTGAATACTGAGGGAATGCTGCACGGTCAGAGGGTCAGTACTGAGGGAGTGCTGCACTGTTGGAAGGTGAGTACTGAGGGAATGCTGCACTGTCAGAGGATCAGTACAGAGGGATTGCTGCATGCTCAGAGGTTGAGTACTGAGGGAATGCTGCACCGTTGGAAGGTCAGTACTGAGGGAGTGCCGCACAGTCAGAGGGTGTGTACTGAGGGAGTGTTGTACTCTCAGAGGGTCAGTACTGAGGGAGTGCTGCACTATCAGAGGGTGTGTACTGAGGATGTGCTGCACTGTTAGAAGTTGAGTACTGAGGGAATGCTACACTGTCAGAGTGTGAGTACTGAGGGAGTGCTGCACTGTTGGAAGGTGAGTACTGAGGGAATGCTGCACTGTCAGAGGATCAGTACAGAGGGATTGCTGCATGCTCAGAGGTTGAGTACTGAGGGAATGCTGCACCGTTGGAAGGTCAGTACTGAGGGAGTGCCGCACAGTCAGAGGGTGTGTACTGAGGGAGTGTTGTACTCTCAGAGGGTCAGTACTGAGGGAGTGCTGCACTATCAGAGGGTGTGTACTGAGGATGTGCTGCACTGTTAGAAGTTGAGTACTGAGGGAATGCTACACTGTCAGAGTGTGAGTACTGAGGGAGTGCTGCACTATCAGAGGGTGAGTACTGAGGGAATGCTGCACTGTCGGAGGGTGAGTACTGAGGGAATACTGCACTGTCAGAGGGTCAGTACCTGAGGGAATGCTGCACTGTCAGAGGGCGAGTACTGAGGGAGTGCCTCCCAGTCAGAGGGTGTGTACTGAGGGAATGTTGTACTGTCTGAGGGTGAGTACTGAGGGAGTGCCTCCCTGTCAGAGGGTGTATACTGAGGGAGTGCTGTACTGTCTGAGGGTGAGTACTGAGGGAACTCTGCACTGTCAGAAGATCAGTACTGAGAGTGTGCTGCACGGTCAGAGGGTGAGTACTGAGGGAATGCTGCACCGTTGGAGGGTCAGTGCTGAGGGCATGCCGCACTGTCAGAGGGTCAGTACTGAGGGAGTGCTGCACTGTCAAAGGATGAGTACTGAGGGAGTGCTGCACTGTCAGAGTGTGAGTACTGAGGGACTGCTGCACTGTCAGAGTGTGAGTACTGAGTGAGTGCAGCACTGTCGGAGGGTGAGTACTGAGGGAGTGCTGCACAGTCAGAGGGTGAGTACTGAGGGAATGCAGCACTGTCAAAAGTTGAGTACAGAGGGACTGCAGCACTGTCGGAGAGTGAGTACTGAGCGAGTGCAGTACTGTCGGAGGGTGAGTATTGAGGGAGTGCAGCACTGTCAGAGGGTGAGTACTGAGGGAGTGCTGCACTCTCAGAGGGTGAGTACTGAGGGACTGCTGCACTGTCAGGGGGTGAGTACTGAGGGAGCTCCGCACTGTCAGAGGGTCAGTACTGAGGGATTGTTGCACTGTCAGAGGGTGAGTACTGAGCGAGTGCTGCACTATGAGAGGGTGTGTACTGAGGGAGTGCCTCACTGTCGGAAGGTGAGTACTGAGCGAGTGCTGCACTGTCAGTGGGTGAGAACAGAGGCAGTACTGCACTGTCAGAGGATCACTACTGAGAGAGTGCCTCACTGTCCGGTTATGAGTACTGAGCGAGTACTGCACTATCAGAGGGTGTGTACTGAGGGAGTGCTTCACTGTCAGAGGGTCAGTACTGAGGGAGTGCTGCACTATCAATAGGTGTTTACTGAGGGAGTGCTGCACTGTCAGAGGGTGTGTACTGAGGGAATGCTACACTGTCAGAGGGTGAGTACTGAGGGAGTGCTGCACTGTCGGAGGGTCAGTACTGAGGGAGTGCTGCACTATCAGAGGGTGAGTACTGAGGGAATGCTACACTGTCAGAGGGTGAGTACTGAGGTAGTGCTGCACTGTCAGAGGGTGAGTACTGAGGGAGTGCTGCACGAAAGGAGGGTCAGTACTGAGGGAGTACTGCACTGTCAGAGGGTGAGTACTGAGGGAGTTCCGCACTGTCAGAGTGAGTACTGAGGGAGTGCCACACTGTTGGATGATCAGTACTGAGTGAGTGCAGCACTATCAGAGCGTGTGTACTGAGGGAGTGCTGCACTGTCAGAGCGTGAGTACTGAGAGAGTGCAGCACTGTCAGAGGGTGAGTACTGAGAGAGTGCAGCACTGTCAGAGGGTGAGTACTGAGGGAATGCTGCACTAAAGGAGGGTCAGTACTGAGGGAGTGCTGCACTGCCAGAGGATCAGTACTGAGAGAGTGCAGCACTGTTGGAGGATGAGTACTGAGGACATGCAGCACTGTCAGAGGGTGAGTATTGAGGGGGTTCTGCACTGTCAAAAGTTGAGTACAGAGGGAGTGCAGCACTGTCGGAGAGTGAGTAGTAAGCGAATGCAGCACTGTAGGAGGGTGAGTGCTGAGGGAGTGCTGCACGGTCGGAGGGTCAATACTGAGGGAGTGTTGCACGGTCAGATGGTGAGTACTGAGGGAGTGTTGTACTGTCTGAGGGTGTGTACTGAGGGAGTGCTGCACTATCAGAGGGTGAGTACTGAGGGAATGCTGCACTGTCAGAGGGTGAGTACTGAGGGAGTGCCAAACTGTCAGAGTGAGTACTGAGGGAGTGCCACACTGTTGGACGATCAGTACTGAGTGAGTGCAGCACTATCAGAGCGTGTGTACTGAGGGAGTGCTGCACTGTCAGAGTGTGAGTACTGAGGGAGTGCTGCACTGTCAGAGTGAGTACTGGGGGAGTGCTGCACTGTCAGAGTGAGTACTGGGGGAGTGCTGCACTGTCAGAGGGTGAGTACTGAGGGAATGCTGCACTGTCAGAGTGTGAGTACTGAGGGAGTGCTGCACTGTCAGAGTGAGTACTGGGGGAGTGCTGCACTGTCAGAGTGAGTACTGAGGGAGAGCTGCACTGTCAGAGTGTGAGTACTGAGGGAGGGCCGCACTGTCGGAGGGTGAGTACTGAGGGAATGCTGCACTGTCGGAGGGTGAGTGCTGAGGGAGTGCTGCACTGTCGGAGGGTGAGTGCTGAGGGAGTGCTGCACTGTCGGAGGGTGAGTGCTGAGGGAGTGCTGCACTGTCAGAGGGTGAGTACTGATGGAATACAGCCCTGTCGGAGGTTGAGTACTGAGGGAGTGCTGTGCTATCAGAGTGTGAGTACTGAGGGAGTGCTGCACTGTCAGA
Organism: Chiloscyllium plagiosum; assembly: GCF_037043375.1. Taxonomy (NCBI): domain Eukaryota; kingdom Metazoa; phylum Chordata; class Chondrichthyes; order Orectolobiformes; family Hemiscylliidae; genus Chiloscyllium; species Chiloscyllium plagiosum. The sequence continues at coordinate 39,385,540 of NW_028270183.1, forward strand.
GTGAGTACTGAGGGAGTGCTGCACTGTCAGAGGGTGAGTACTGAGGGCGTGCCGCACTGTCGGACGATCAGTACTGAGCGGGTGCAGCACTATCAGGGCGTGTATACCGAGGAAGTGCTGCACTGTCGGAGAGTGAGTACTGGGGGAGTGCTGCACTGTCAGACGGTGAGTACTGAGGGAATGCTGCACTGTCAGAGGGTGAGTACTGAGGGAATGCTGCACTGTCAGAGGGTGAGTGCTGAGCGAGTGCCGCACTGTCAGAGGTTCAGTTTGAGGGAGTGCTGCATTGTCGGAAGGTGAGTACTAAGGGAGTGCTGTACTGTCGTAGGGTGAGTACAGAGAGAATGCAGCACTGTCAGAGGGTGAGTACTGGGGGAATGCAGCACTGTCGGAGGATCAGTACTTTGCGGGGTCAGCACTGTCAAAGGAAACGTACTGAGGGAATGTCTCACTATCAGAGGATCAGTACTCAGTAAGTGCTGCACTGTTAGAGGGTGAGTACTGTGGGAGTGCCTCACTGTCAGAGGATTAGCACGCAGGGAGTCAGTACTGTCAGAGGGTGAGTACTAAGAGAGTGCTGCACTGTCGGGGAGTGCCTCACTGTCAGAAGGTCAGTAGTCAGGGAGTGCAGCACAGTCGGAGGGTGACTACTGAGCGAAAGCTGCACTGTCGGAGGGTGAGTACTGAGGGAATGCTGCACTGTCGGAGAGTGTGTACTGAGGGAGTGCTGCACTGTCAGAGGGTGAGTACTGAGGGAGTGCTGCTCTATCAGAGGGTGAATACTGAGGGAATGCTGCACTGTCGGAGAGTGAGTACTGAGGGAGTGCTGCACTGTCGGAGGGTGAGTACTGAGGGGGTGCTGCTCTATCAAAGGGTGAGTACTGAGGGAGTGCTGCACTGTCGGAGGGTGAGTACTGAGGGGGTGCTGCACTGTCGGAGGGTGAGTACTGAGGGAGTGCTGCACTGTCGGAGGGTGAGTACTGAGGGAGTGCAGCACTGTCAGAGGATGAATACTGAGCGAGTGCCGCACTGTCAGTGGATCAGTATGAGGGAGTGCTGCATTGTCGGAGGGTGAGTACTAAAGGAGTTCTGTACTGTTGGAGGGTGAGTACGGAGGGAATGCAGTACTGTCAAAGGGTGAGTACTGAGGTAGTGCCTCACTGTAAGAGGATCAGTACTCAGGGAGTGCAGTACTGTCGGAGGGTGAGTACTGAGGGAGTGCCTCACTGTCAGAGGGTGAGTACTGGGCGAGTGCAGCACTGTTGGAAGGTGAGTACTAAGGGTTTGCAGCACTGTCGGAAGGTGAGTACTAAGGGATTGTAGCACTGTCAGAGGTTGAGTACTGAGGGAGTGCAGCACTGTCAGAGGGTGAGTAATGTGGGAGTGCAGCACTGTTGGAGGGTGAGTACAGAGAGAGTGCAGCACTGTCCGAGGGTCATTTATGAGCGAGTGCAGCACTGTCGGAGGGTCAGTACTGAGCAAATGCAGCACTGTGAGAGGGTGAGTCCTAAGGGAGTGCTGTACGGTCAGAGGGGTGAGTACTGAGGGAATGCCTCACTGTCAGAGAGTCAGTACTCAGGGAGTGCTGCTCTATCAGAGGCTGAGTACTGAGGGAATGCTGCACTGTCGGAGAGTGAGTACTGAGGGAGTGCTGCACTGTCGGAGGGTGAGTACTGAGGGAGTGCAGCATTGTCAGAGGGTGAGTACCGAGGGAATGCAGCACTATCAGAGAGTGAGTACTGAGGGAATGCAGCACTGTCAGAGGTTGAATACTGAGCGAGTGCCACACTGTCAGTGGATCAGTATGAGGGAGTGCTGCATTGTCGAGGGTGAGTACTAAAGGAGTTCTGTACTGTTGGAGGGTGAGTACGGAGGGAATGCAGCACTGTCAGAGGGTGAGTACTTACGGGAATGCAGCACTGTCAGAGGGTGAGTACTGAGGTAGTGCCTCACTGTAAGAGGATCAGTACTCGGGGAGTGCAGGACTGTCGGAGGGTGAGTACTGAGGGAGTGCTGCTCTGTCAGAGGGTGAGTACTGAGGGAGTGCCTCACTGTCGAAGGGTGAGTATTGAGGGAGTGCAGCATTGTCGGAGGGTGAGTACCGAGGGAATGCAGCACTATCAGAGGGTGAGTACTTACGGGAATGCAGCACTGTCAGAGGGTGAATACTGAGGGAGCGCTGCATTGTCAGAGGGTGGGTAGGGATGGAGTGCAGCACTGTCGCAGGGTGAGTACTGTGAGAGTGCTGCACAGTTGGAGGGTGAGTACTGAGAGAGTGCAGCACTGTCGGAGGGTGAGCAATGAGGGAGTGCAGCACTGTTGGAGGATCAGTATCAGGGAGTGCTGCACTGTCGGAGGGTGAGTACTGAGGGAGTGCTGCACTGTCGGATGGTGAGTACTGAGGGAGTGCAGCACTGTCAGAGGGTGAGTACTGAGCGAGTGCAGCACTGTCAGAGGGTGTGTACTGAGGGAGTACTGCACTGTCAGAGGGTGAGTACCGAGGGAATGCAGCACTGTCAGAGGGTGAGTACTGAGGGAGTGCTGCACTGTCAGAGGGTCAGTTATGAGCGAGTGTAGCACTGTCAGTGGATCAGTATGAGGGAGTGCTGCATTGTCGAGGGTGAGTACTAAAGGAGTTCTGTACTGTTGGAGGGTGAGTACGGAGGGAATGCAGCACTATCAGAGGGTGAGTACTTACGGGAATGCAGCACTGTCAGAGGGTGAGTACTGAGGTAGTGCCTCACTGTAAGAGGATCAGTACTCGGGGAGTGCAGTACTGTCGGAGGGTGAGTACTGAGGGAGTGCTGCTCTGTCAGAGGGTGAGTACTGAGGGAGTGCCTCACTGTCGAAGGGTGAGTATTGAGGGAGTGCAGCATTGTCGGAGGGTGCGTTGGGATGGAGTGCAGCACTGTCACAGGGTGAGTACTGTGAGAGTGCTGCACAGTTGGAGGGTGAGTACTGAGAGAGTGCAGCACTGTCGGAGGGTGAGCAATGAGGGAGTGCAGCACTGTCGGAGGGTGAGTACTGAGGGAGTGCTGCATTGTCGGATGGTGAGTACTGAGGGAGTGCAGCACTGTCAGAGGGTGAGTACTGAGCGAGTGCAGCACTGTCAGAGGGTGAGTACTGAGGGAGTACTGCACTGTCAGAGGGTGAGTACCGAGGGAATGCAGCACTGTCAGAGGGTGAGTACTGAGGGAGTGCAGCACTGTCAGAGGGTCAGTTATGAGCGAGTGTAGTACTGTCAGAGGGTGAGTACTGAGGGAGTACTGCACTGTCAGAGGTCGAGTACCGAGGGAATGCAGCACTGTCAGAGGGTGAGTACTGAGGGAGTGCTGCACTGTCAGAGGGTCAGTTATGAGCGAGTGCAGCACTGTCAGAGGGTGAGTACTGAGGGAGTGCTGCATTGTCGAGGGTGAGTACTAAAGGAGTTCTGTACTGTTGGAGGGTGAGTACGGAGGGAATGCAGCACTATCAGAGGGTGAGTACTTACGGGAATGCAGCACTGTCAGAGGGTGAGTACTGAGGTAGTGCCTCACTGTAAGAGGATCAGTACTCGGGGAGTGCAGTACTGTCGGAGGGTGAATACTGAGGGAGTGCTGCTCTGTCAGAGGGTGAGTACTGAGGGAGTACCTCACTGTCGAAGGCTGAGTATTGAGGGAGTGCAGCATTGTCGGAGGGTGAGTACCGAGGGAATGCAGCACTATCAGAGGGTGAGTACTTACGGGAATGCAGCACTGTCAGAGGGTGAATACTGAGGGAGCGCTGCATTGTCAGAGGGTGCGTAGGGATGGAGTGCAGCACTGGCGCAGGGTGAGTACTGTGAGAGTGCTGCACAGTTGGAGGGTGAGTACTGAGAGAGTGCAGCACTGTCGGAGGGTGAGCAATGAGGGAGTGCAGCACTGTTGGAGGATCAGTATGAGGGAGTGCTGCACTGTCGGAGGGTGAGTACTGAGGGAGTGCTGCACTGTCGGATGGTGAGTACTGAGGGAGTGCAGCACTGTCAGAGGGTGAGTACTGAGGGAGTGCAGCACTGTCAGAGGGTGTGTACTGAGGGAGTACTGCACTGTCAGAGGGTGAGTACCGAGGGAATGCAGCACTGTCAGAGGGTGAGTACTGAGGGAGTACTGCACTGTCAGAGGGTGAGTACCGAGGGAATGCAGCACTGTCAGAGGGTGAGTACTGAGGGAGTGCTGCACTGTCAGAGGGTCAGTTATGAGCGAGTGTAGCACTGTCAGAGGGTGAGTACTGAGGGAGTACTGCACTGTCAGAGGTCGAGTACTGAGGGAATGCAGCACTGTCAGATGGTGAGTACTGAGGGAGTGCTGCACTGTCAGAGGGTCAGTTATGAGCGAGTGCAGCACTGTCAGAGGGTGAGTACTGAGGGAGTGCTGCACTGTCAGAGGGTGAGTACTGAGCGAGTGCTGCACTGTCAGAGGGTGATTACTGACGGAGTGCTGCACTGTCGGAGGTTGAGTACTGAGCGAGTGCCGCACTGTCAGAGGCTCAGTATGAGGGAGTGCTGCATTGTCGTAGGGTGAGTACGGAGACAATGCAGCACTGTGAGAGGGTAGGTCTTGGGAGAATGCAGCACTGTCGGAGGATCAGAACAGAGCGAGGGCAGCACTGTCAAAAGCTGTGTACTGAGGGAATGCCACATATCAGAGGATCAGTACTCAGTGAGTGCAGCACATTCGGAGGGTGAATACCGAGGGAATGCAGCACTGTCAGAGGGTGAGTACTGAGGGGGTGCTGCACTGTCAGAGGCTCAGTTATGAGCGAGTGCAGCACTGTCAGAGGGTGAGTACTGAGGGAGCGCTGCATTGTCAGAGGGTGGGTAGGGATGGAGTGCAGCACTGTCGCAGGGTGAGTACTGTGAGAGTGCTGCACAGTTGGAGGGTGAGTACTGAGAGAGTGCAGCACTGTCGGAGGGTGAGCAATGAGGAATGCAGCACTGTTGGAGGATCAGTATGAGGGAGTGCTGCACTGTCGGAGGGTGAGTACTGAGGGAGTGCTGCACTGTCGGATGGTGAGTACTGAGGGAGTGCAGCACTGTCAGAGGGTGAGTACTGAGCGAGTGCAGCACTGTCAGAGGGTGTGTACTGAGGGAGTACTGCACTGTCAGAGGGTGAGTACCGAGGGAATGCAGCACTGTCAGAGGGTGAGTACGGAGGGAGTGCTGCACTGTCAGAGGGTCAGTTATGAGCGAGTGTAGAACTGTCAGAGGGTGAGTACTGAGGGAGTACTGCACTGTCAGAGGTCGAGTACCGAGGGAATGCAGCACTGTCAGAGGGTGAGTACTGAGGGAGTGCTGCACTGTCAGAGGGTCAGTTATGAGCGAGTGCAGCACTGTCAGAGGGTGAGTACTGAGGGAGTACTGCACTGTCAGAGGTCGAGTACCAAGGGAATGCAGCACTGTCAGAGGGTGAGTACTGAGGGAGTGCTGCACTGTGAGAGGGTCAGTTATGAGCGAGTGCAGCACTGTCAGAGGGTGAGTACTGAGGGAGTGCTGCACCATCAGAGGGTGAGTACTGAGGGAGAGCAGCACGGTCAGAGGGTGAGTACTGAGGGTGTGCTGCACTGTTGGAGGGTGAGTACAGAGAGAGTGCTGCACTGTCGGAGGGTGAGTACTGAGGGAGTGCAGGACTGACAGAGGGTGAGTACTGAGGGAGTGCAGCACTGTCGGAGGATGAGTACGAAGGGAGTGCAGCACTGACAGAGAGTGAGTGCTGAGGGAGTGCAGCACTGTCGGAGGGTGAGTAGTGGGTGTATGCTGCACGGTTGGAGGGTGAGGACTCAGGGAGTGCTGCTCTGTCGGAGGGTGAGTACTGAGGGAGTGTAGCACTGTCAGACGGTGAGTACCGAGGGAATGCAGCGCTGTCGGAGGGTGAGTACTGAGGGAATGCTGCACTGTCGGAGAGTGAGTACTGAGGGAGTGCTGCACTATCGGAGGGTGAGTACTGAGGGAGTGCTGCTCTGTCAGAGGGTGAGTACTGAGGGAATGCTGCACTGTCAGAGGGTGAGTACTGAGGGAATGCTGCACTGTCAGAGGGTGAGTACTGAGGGAATGCTGCACTGTCAGAGGGTGAGTGCTGAGCGAGTGCCTCACTGTCAGTGGATCCGTATGAGGGAGTGCTGCACTGTCGGAGGGTGAGTACTGAGGGGGTGCTGCTCTATCAAAGGGTGAGTACTGAGGGAGTGCTGCACTGTCGGAGGGTGAATACAGAGGGAATGCAGCACTGTCGGAGGGTGAGTACTGAGGGAGTGCAGCACTGTCAGATGGTGAATACTGAGCGAGTGCCGCACTGTCAGTGGATCAGTATGAGGGAGTGCTGCATTGTCGGAGGGTGAGTACTAAAGGAGTTCTGTACTGTTGGATGGTGAGTACGGAGGGAATGCAGTACTGTCAAAGGGTGAGTACTGAGGTAGTGCCTCACTGTAAGAGGATCAGTACTCAGGGAGTGCAGTACTGTCGGAGGGTGAGTACTGAGGGAGTGCCTCACTGTCGGAGGGTCAGTACTGGGCGAGTGCAGCACTGTTGGAAGGTGAGTACTAAGGGTTTGCAGCACTGTCGGAAGGTGAGTACTAAGGGATTGTAGCACTGTCAGAGGTTGAGTACTGAGGGAGTGCAGCACTGTCAGAGGGTGAGTAATGAGGGAGTGCTGCACTGTCGGAGGGTAAGTACTGAGGGAGTGCTGCACTGTCAGCGGGTGAAAACTGAGGGAGTGCTACACTGTCGGAGGGTGAGTACTGAGACAGTGCTGCATGTTGGAGTGTGAGTACTGAGGGACTGCAGCACTGTCAGATGTTGAGTACTGAGGGAGTGTTGCACTGTCGGAGGGTGAGTACTAAGGGAGTGCTGTACTGTCAGAGGGTGAGTACTGAGGGAATGCAGCACTGTCAGAGGGAGAGTACTGAGTGAGGGCAGCACTGTCAAAGGGTGAGTACTGAGGGAATGCCTCAGTGTCAGAGGATCTGTACTTAGTGAGTGCAGCACTGTCGGAGGGTGACTACTGAGCGAGTGCAGCACTGTCAGAGGTTGAGTACTGATGGAGTGCAGCACTGTCCGAGGGTCATTTATGAGCGAGTGCAGCACTGTCGGAGGGTCAGTACTGAGCAAATGCAGCACTGTGAGAGGGTGAGTCCTAAGGGAGTGCTGTACGGTCAGAGGGGTGAGTACTGAGGGAATGCATCACTGTCAGAGAGTCAGTACTCAGGGAGTGCTGCTCTATCAGAGGCTGAGTACTGAGGGAATGCTGCACTGTCGGAGAGTGAGTACTGAGGGAGTGCTGCACTGTCGGAGGGTGAGTACTGAGGGAGTGCAGCATTGTCAGAGGGTGAGTACCGAGGGAATGCAGCACTGTCAGAGGTTGAATACTGAGCGAGTGCCGCACTGTCAGTGGATCAGTATGAGGGAGTGCTGCATTGTCGAGGGTGAGTACTAAAGGAGTTCAGTACTGTTGGAGGGTGAGTACGGAGGGAATGCAGCACTGTCAGAGGGTGAGTACTGAGGTAGTGCCTCACTGTAAGAGGATCAGTACTCGGGGAGTGCAGTACTGTCGGAGGGTGAGTACTGAGGGAGTGCTGCTCTGTCAGAGGGTGTGTACTGAGGGAGTACTGCACTGTCAGAGGGTGAGTACCGAGGGAATGCAGCACTGCTAGAGGGTGAGTACTGAGCGAGTGCAGCACTGTCAGAGGGTGTGTACTGAGGGAGTACTGCACTGTCAGAGGGTGAGTACCGAGGGAATGCAGCACTGCTAGAGGGTGAGTACTGAGGGAGTGCTGCACTGTCAGAGGGTCAGTTATGAGCGAGTGTAGCACTGTCAGAGGGTGAGTACTGAGGGTGTACTGCACTGTCAGAGGTCGAGTACCGAGGGAATGCAGCACTGTCAGAGGGTGAGTACAGAGGGAGTGCTGCACTGTCAGAGTGTCAGTTATGAGCGAGTGCAGCACTGTCAGAGGGTGAGTACTGAGGGAGTACTGCACTGTCAGAGGTCGAGTACCAAGGGAATGCAGCACTGTCAGAGGGTGAGTACTGAGGGAGTGCTGCACTGTGAGAGGGTCAGTTATGAGCGAGTGCAGCACTGTCAGAGGGTCAGTTATGAGCGAGTGCAGCACTGTCAGAGGGTGAGTACTGAGGGAGTGCTGTACCATCAGAGGGTGAGTACTGAGGGAGAGCAGCACGGTCAGAGGGTGAGTACTGAGGGTGTGCTGCACTGTTGGAGGGTGAGTACAGAGAGAGTGCTGCACTGTCAGAGGGTGAGTACTGAGGTAGTGCCTCACTGTAAGAGGATCAGTACTCGGGGAGTGCAGTACTGTCGGAGGGTGAGTACTGAGGGGGTGCTGCTCTATCAAAGGGTGAGTACTGAGGGAGTGCTGCACTGTCGGAGGGTGAATACAGAGGGAATGCAGCACTGTCGGAGGGTGAGTACTGAGGGAATGCTGCACTGTCAGAGGGTGAGTGCTGAGCGAGTGCCTCACTGTCAGTGGATCCGTATGAGGGAGTGCTGCACTGTCGGAGGGTGAGTACTGAGGGGGTGCTGCTCTATCAAAGGGTGAGTACTGAGGGAGTGCTGCACTGTCGGAGGGTGAATACAGAGGGAATGCAGCACTGTCGGAGGGTGAGTACTGAGGGAGTGCAGCACTGTCAGATGGTGAATACTGAGCGAGTGCCGCACTGTCAGTGGATCAGTATGAGGGAGTGCTGCATTGTCGGAGGGTGAGTACTAAAGGAGTTCTGTACTGTTGGATGGTGAGTACGGAGGGAATGCAGTACTGTCAAAGGGTGAGTACTGAGGTAGTGCCTCACTGTAAGAGGATCAGTACTCAGGGAGTGCAGTACTGTCGGAGGGTGAGTACTGAGGGAGTGCCTCACTGTCGGAGGGTCAGTACTGGGCGAGTGCAGCACTGTTGGAAGGTGAGTACTAAGGGTTTGCAGCACTGTCGGAAGGTGAGTACTAAGGGATTGTAGCACTGTCAGAGGTTGAGTACTGAGGGAGTGCAGCACTGTCAGAGGGTGAGTAATGAGGGAGTGCTGCACTGTCGGAGGGTAAGTACTGAGGGAGTGCTGCACTGTCAGCGGGTGAAAACTGAGGGAGTGCTACACTGTCGGAGGGTGAGTACTGAGACAGTGCTGCATGTTGGAGTGTGAGTACTGAGGGACTGCAGCACTGTCAGATGTTGAGTACTGAGGGAGTGTTGCACTGTCGGAGGGTGAGTACTAAGGGAGTGCTGTACTGTCAGAGGGTGAGTACTGAGGGAATGCAGCACTGTCAGAGGGAGAGTACTGAGTGAGGGCAGCACTGTCAAAGGGTGAGTACTGAGGGAATGCCTCAGTGTCAGAGGATCAGTACTTAGTGAGTGCAGCACTGTCGGAGGGTGACTACTGAGCGAGTGCAGCACTGTCAGAGGTTGAGTACTGATGGAGTGCAGCACTGTCCGAGGGTCATTTATGAGCGAGTGCACCACTGTCGGAGGGTCAGTACTGAGCAAATGCAGCACTGTGAGAGGGTGAGTCCTAAGGGAGTGCTGTACGGTCAGAGGGGTGAGTACTGAGGGAATGCATCACTGTCAGAGAGTCAGTACTCAGGGAGTGCTGCTCTATCAGAGGCTGAGTACTGAGGGAATGCTGCACTGTCGGAGAGTGAGTACTGAGGGAGTGCTGCACTGTCGGAGGGTGAGTACTGAGGGAGTGCAGCATTGTCAGAGGGTGAGTACCGAGGGAATGCAGCACTGTCAGAGGTTGAATACTGAGCGAGTGCCGCACTGTCAGTGGATCAGTATGAGGGAGTGCTGCATTGTCGAGGGTGAGTACTAAAGGAGTTCAGTACTGTTGGAGGGTGAGTACGGAGGGAATGCAGCACTGTCAGAGGGTGAGTACTGAGGTAGTGCCTCACTGTAAGAGGATCAGTACTCGGGGAGTGCAGTACTGTCGGAGGGTGAGTACTGAGGGAGTGCTGCTCTGTCAGAGGGTGTGTACTGAGGGAGTACTGCACTGTCAGAGGGTGAGTACCGAGGGAATGCAGCACTGCTAGAGGGTGAGTACTGAGCGAGTGCAGCACTGTCAGAGGGTGTGTACTGAGGGAGTACTGCACTGTCAGAGGGTGAGTACCGAGGGAATGCAGCACTGCTAGAGGGTGAGTACTGAGGGAGTGCTGCACTGTCAGAGGGTCAGTTATGAGCGAATGTAGCACTGTCAGAGGGTGAGTACTGAGGGTGTACTGCACTGTCAGAGGTCGAGTACCGAGGGAATGCAGCACTGTCAGAGGGTGAGTACTGAGGGAGTGCTGCACTGTCAGAGTGTCAGTTATGAGCGAGTGCAGCACTGTCAGAGGGTGAGTACTGAGGGAGTACTGCACTGTCAGAGGTCGAGTACCAAGGGAATGCAGCACTGTCAGAGGGTGAGTACTGAGGGAGTGCTGCACTGTGAGAGGGTCAGTTATGAGCGAGTGCAGCACTGTCAGAGGGTCAGTTATGAGCGAGTGCAGCACTGTCAGAGGGTGAGTACTGAGGGAGTGCTGTACCATCAGAGGGTGAGTACTGAGGGAGAGCAGCACGGTCAGAGGGTGAGTACTGAGGGTGTGCTGCACTGTTGGAGGGTGAGTACAGAGAGAGTGCTGCACTGTCAGAGGGTGAGTACTGAGGTAGTGCCTCACTGTAAGAGGATCAGTACTCGGGGAGTGCAGTACTGTCGGAGGGTGAGTACTGAGGGGGTGCTGCTCTATCAAAGGGTGAGTACTGAGGGAGTGCTGCACTGTCGGAGGGTGAATACAGAGGGAATGCAGCACTGTCGGAGGGTGAGTACTGAGGGAATGCTGCACTGTCAGAGGGTGAGTGCTGAGCGAGTGCCTCACTGTCAGTGGATCAGTATGAGGGAGTGCTGCATTGTCGGAGGGTGAGTACTAAAGGAGTTCTGTACTGTTGGATGGTGAGTACGGAGGGAATGCAGTACTGTCAAAGGGTGAGTACTGAGGTAGTGCCTCACTGTAAGAGGATCAGTACTCAGGGAGTGCAGTACTGTCGGAGGGTGAGTTCTGAGGGAGTGCCTCACTGTCGGAGGGTCAGTACTGGGCGAGTGCAGCACTGTTGGAAGGTGAGTACTAAGGATTTGCAGCACTGTCGGAAGGTGAGTACTAAGGGATTGTAGCACTGTCAGAGGTTGAGTACTGAGGGAGTGCAGCACTGTCAGAGGGTGAGTAATGAGGGAGTGCTGCACTGTCGGAGGGTAAGTACTGAGGGAGTGCTGCACTGTCAGCGGGTGAAAACTGAGGGAGTGCTACACTGTCGGAGGGTGAGTACTGAGACAGTGCTGCATGTTGGAGTGTGAGTACTGAGGGACTGCAGCACTGTCAGATGTTGAGTACTGAGGGAGTGTTGCACTGTCGGAGGGTGAGTACTAAGGGAGTGCTGTACTGTCAGAGGGTGAGTACTGAGGGAATGCAGCACTGTCAGAGGGAGAGTACTGAGTGAGGGCAGCACTGTCAAAGGGTGAGTACTGAGGGAATGCCTCAGTGTCAGAGGATCAGTACTTAGTGAGTGCAGCACTGTCGGAGGGTGACTACTGAGCGAGTGCAGCACTGTCAGAGGTTGAGTACTGATGGAGTGCAGCACTGTCCGAGGGTCATTTATGAGCGAGTGCAGCACTGTCGGAGGGTCAGTACTGAGCAAATGCAGCACTGTGAGAGGGTGAGTCCTAAGGGAGTGCTGTACGGTCAGAGGGGTGAGTACTGAGGGAATGCATCACTGTCAGAGAGTCAGTACTCAGGGAGTGCTGCTCTATCAGAGGCTGAGTACTGAGGGAATGCTGCACTGTCGGAGAGTGAGTACTGAGGGAGTGCTGCACTGTCGGAGGGTGAGTACTGAGGGAGTGCAGCATTGTCAGAGGGTGAGTACCGAGGGAATGCAGCACTGTCAGAGGTTGAATACTGAGCGAGTGCCGCACTGTCAGTGGATCAGTATGAGGGAGTGCTGCATTGTCGAGGGTGAGTACTAAAGGAGTTCAGTACTGTTGGAGGGTGAGTACGGAGGGAATGCAGCACTGTCAGAGGGTGAGTACTGAGGTAGTGCCTCACTGTAAGAGGATCAGTACTCGGGGAGTGCAGTACTGTCGGAGGGTGAGTACTGAGGGAGTGCTGCTCTGTCAGAGGGTGTGTACTGAGGGAGTACTGCACTGTCAGAGGGTGAGTACCGAGGGAATGCAGCACTGCTAGAGGGTGAGTACTGAGCGAGTGCAGCACTGTCAGAGGGTGTGTACTGAGGGAGTACTGCACTGTCAGAGGGTGAGTACCGAGGGAATGCAGCACTGCTAGAGGGTGAGTACTGAGGGAGTGCTGCACTGTCAGAGGGTCAGTTATGAGCGAGTGTAGCACTGTCAGAGGGTGAGTACTGAGGGTGTACTGCACTGTCAGAGGTCGAGTACCGAGGGAATGCAGCACTGTCAGAGGGTGAGTACTGAGGGAGTGCTGCACTGTCAGAGTGTCAGTTATGAGCGAGTGCAGCACTGTCAGAGGGTGAGTACTGAGGGAGTACTGCACTGTCAGAGGTCGAGTACCAAGGGAATGCAGCACTGTCAGAGGGTGAGTACTGAGGGAGTGCTGCACTGTGAGAGGGTCAGTTATGAGCGAGTGCAGCACTGTCAGAGGGTCAGTTATGAGCGAGTGCAGCACTGTCAGAGGGTGAGTACTGAGGGAGTGCTGTACCATCAGAGGGTGAGTACTGAGGGAGAGCAGCACGGTCAGAGGGTGAGTACTGAGGGTGTGCTGCACTGTTGGAGGGTGAGTACAGAGAGAGTGCTGCACTGTCAGAGGGTGAGTACTGAGGTAGTGCCTCACTGTAAGAGGATCAGTACTCGGGGAGTGCAGTACTGTCGGAGGGTGAGTACTGAGGGAGTGCTGCTCTGTCAGAGGGTGAGTACTGAGGGAGTACCTCACTGTCGAAGGCTGAGTATTGAGGTAGTGCAGCATTGTCGGAGGGTGAGTACCGAGGGAATGCAGCACTATCAGAGGGTGAGTACTTACGGGAATGCAGCACTGTCAGAGGGTGAATACTGAGGGAGCGCTGCATTGTCAGAGTGTGCGTAGGGATGGAGTGCAGCACTGGCGCAGGGTGAGTACTGTGAGAGTGCTGCACAGTTGGAGGGTGAGTACTGAGAGAGTGCAGCACTGTCGGAGGGTGAGCAATGAGGGAGTGCAGCACTGTTGGAGGATCAGTATGAGGGAGTGCTGCACTGTCGGAGGGTGAGTACTGAGGGAGTGCTGCACTGTCGGATGGTGAGTACTGAGGGAGTGCAGCACTGTCAGAGGGTGAGTACTGAGCGAGTGCAGCACTGTCAGAGGGTGTGTACTGAGGGAGTACTGCACTGTCAGAGGGTGAGTACCGAGGGAATGCAGCACTGTCAGAGGGTGAGTACTGAGGGAGTACTGCACTGTCAGAGGGTGAGTACCGAGGGAATGCAGCACTGTCAGAGGGTGAGTACTGAGGGAGTGCTGCACTGTCAGAGGGTCAGTTATGAGCGAGTGTAGCACTGTCAGAGGGTGAGTACTGAGGGAGTACTGCACTGTCAGAGGTCGAGTACCGAGGGAATGCAGCACTGTCAGAGGGTGAGTACTGAGGGAGTGCTGCACTGTCAGAGGGTCAGTTATGAGCGAGTGCAGCACTGTCAGAGGTCGAGTACTGAGGGAATGCAGCACTGTCAGATGGTGAGTACTGAGGGAGTGCTGCACTGTCAGAGGGTCAGTTATGAGCGAGTGCAGCACTGTCAGAGGGTGAGTACTGAGGGAGTGCTGCACTGTCAGAGGGTGAGTACTGAGCGAGTGCTGCACTGTCAGAGGGTGATTACTGACGGAGTGCTGCACTGTCGGAGGTTGAGTACTGAGCGAGTGCCGCACTGTCAGAGGCTCAGTATGAGGGAGTGCTGCATTGTCGTAGGGTGAGTACGGAGACAATGCAGCACTGTGAGAGGGTAGGTCTTGGGAGAATGCAGCACTGTCGGAGGATCAGAACAGAGCGAGGGCAGCACTGTCAAAAGGTGTGTACTGAGGGAATGCCACATATCAGAGGATCAGTACTCAGTGAGTGCAGCACATTCGGAGGGTGAATACCGAGGGAATGCAGCACTGTCAGAGGGTGAGTACTGAGGGGGTGCTGCACTGTCAGAGGCTCAGTTATGAGCGAGTGCAGCACTGTCAGAGGGTGAGTACTGAGGGAGCGCTGCATTGTCAGAGGGTGGGTAGGGATGGAGTGCAGCACTGTCGCAGGGTGAGTACTGTGAGAGTGCTGCACAGTTGGAGGGTGAGTACTGAGAGAGTGCAGCACTGTCGGAGGGTGAGCAATGAGGAATGCAGCACTGTTGGAGGATCAGTATGAGGGAGTGCTGCACTGTCGGAGGGTGAGTACTGAGGGAGTGCTGCACTGTCGGATGGTGAGTACTGAGGGAGTGCAGCACTGTCAGAGGGTGAGTACTGAGCGAGTGCAGCACTGTCAGAGGGTGTGTACTGAGGGAGTACTGCACTGTCAGAGGGTGAGTACCGAGGGAATGCAGCACTGTCAGAGGGTGAGTACGGAGGGAGTGCTGCACTGTCAGAGGGTCAGTTATGAGCGAGTGTAGAACTGTCAGAGGGTGAGTACTGAGGGAGTACTGCACTGTCAGAGGTCGAGTACCGAGGGAATGCAGCACTGTCAGAGGGTGAGTACTGAGGGAGTGCTGCACTGTCAGAGGGTCAGTTATGAGCGAGTGCAGCACTGTCAGAGGGTGAGTACTGAGGGAGTACTGCACTGTCAGAGGTCGAGTACCGAGGGAATGCAGCACTGTCAGAGGGTGAGTACTGAGGGAGTGCTGCACTGTGAGAGGGTCAGATATGAGCGAGTGCAGCACTGTCAGAGGGTGAGTACTGAGGGAGTGCTGCACCATCAGAGGGTGAGTACTGAGGGAGAGCAGCACGGTCAGAGGGTGAGTACTGAGGGTGTGCTGCACTGTTGGAGGGTGAGTACAGAGAGAGTGCTGCACTGTCGGAGGGTGAGTACTGAGGGAGTGCAGGACTGACAGAGGGTGAGTACTGAGGGAGTGCAGCACTGTCGGAGGATGAGTACGAAGGGAGTGCAGCACTGACAGAGAGTGAGTGCTGAGGGAGTGCAGCACTGTCGGAGGGTGAGTAGTGGGTGTATGCTGCACGGTTGGAGGGTGAGGACTCAGGGAGTGCTGCTCTGTCGGAGGGTGAGTACTGAGGGAGTGTAGCACTGTCAGACGGTGAGTACCGAGGGAATGCAGCGCTGTCGGAGGGTGAGTACTGAGGGAATGCTGCACTGTCGGAGAGTGAGTACTGAGGGAGTGCTGCACTATCGGAGGGTGAGTACTGAGGGAGTGCTGCTCTGTCAGAGGGTGAGTACTGAGGGAATGCTGCACTGTCAGAGGGTGAGTACTGAGGGAATGCTGCACTGTCAGAGGGTGAGTACTGAGGGAATGCTGCACTGTCAGAGGGTGAGTGCTGAGCGAGTGCCTCACTGTCAGTGGATCCGTATGAGGGAGTGCTGCACTGTCGGAGGGTGAGTACTGAGGGGGTGCTGCTCTATCAAAGGGTGAGTACTGAGGGAGTGCTGCACTGTCGGAGGGTGAATACAGAGGGAATGCAGCACTGTCGGAGGGTGAGTACTGAGGGAGTGCAGCACTGTCAGATGGTGAATACTGAGCGAGTGCCGCACTGTCAGTGGATCAGTATGAGGGAGTGCTGCATTGTCGGAGGGTGAGTACTAAAGGAGTTCTGTACTGTTGGATGGTGAGTACGGAGGGAATGCAGTACTGTCAAAGGGTGAGTACTGAGGTAGTGCCTCACTGTAAGAGGATCAGTACTCAGGGAGTGCAGTACTGTCGGAGGGTGAGTACTGAGGGAGTGCCTCACTGTCGGAGGGTCAGTACTGGGCGAGTGCAGCACTGTTGGAAGGTGAGTACTAAGGGTTTGCAGCACTATCGGAAGGTGAGTACTAAGGGATTGTAGCACTGTCAGAGGTTGAGTACTGAGGGAGTGCAGCACTGTCAGAGGGTGAGTAATGAGGGAGTGCTGCACTGTCGGAGGGTAAGTACTGAGGGAGTGCTGCACTGTCAGCGGGTGAAAACTGAGGGAGTGCTACACTGTCGGAGGGTGAGTACTGAGACAGTGCTGCATGTTGGAGTGTGAGTACTGAGGGACTGCAGCACTGTCAGATGTTGAGTACTGAGGGAGTGTTGCACTGTCGGAGGGTGAGTACTAAGGGAGTGCTGTACTGTCAGAGGGTGAGTACTGAGGGAATGCAGCACTGTCAGAGGGAGAGTACTGAGTGAGGGCAGCACTGTCAAAGGGTGAGTACTGAGGGAATGCCTCAGTGTCAGAGGATCAGTACTTAGTGAGTGCAGCACTGTCGGAGGGTGACTACTGAGCGAGTGCAGCACTGTCAGAGGTTGAGTACTGATGGAGTGCAGCACTGTCCGAGGGTCATTTATGAGCGAGTGCAGCACTGTCGGAGGGTCAGTACTGAGCAAATGCAGCACTGTGAGAGGGTGAGTCCTAAGGGAGTGCTGTACGGTCAGAGGGGTGAGTACTGAGGGAATGCATCACTGTCAGAGAGTCAGTACTCAGGGAGTGCTGCTGTATCAGAGGCTGAGTACTGAGGGAATGCTGCACTGTCGGAGAGTGAGTACAGAGGGAGTGCTGCACTGTCGGAGGGTGAGTACTGAGGGAGTGCAGCATTGTCAGAGGGTGAGTACCGAGGGAATGCAGCACTGTCAGAGGTTGAATACTGAGCGAGTGCCGCACTGTCAGTGGATCAGTATGAGGGAGTGCTGCATTGTCGAGGGTGAGTACTAAAGGAGTTCAGTACTGTTGGAGGGTGAGTACGGAGGGAATGCAGCACTGTCAGAGGGTGAGTACTGAGGTAGTGCCTCACTGTAAGAGGATCAGTACTCGGGGAGTGCAGTACTGTCGGAGGGTGAGTACTGAGGGAGTGCTGCTCTGTCAGAGGGTGTGTACTGAGGGAGTACTGCACTGTCAGAGGGTGAGTACCGAGGGAATGCAGCACTGCTAGAGGGTGAGTACTGAGCGAGTGCAGCACTGTCAGAGGGTGTGTACTGAGGGAGTACTGCACTGTCAGAGGGTGAGTACCGAGGGAATGCAGCACTGCTAGAGGGTGAGTACTGAGGGAGTGCTGCACTGTCAGAGGGTCAGTTATGAGCGAGTGTAGCACTGTCAGAGGGTGAGTACTGAGGGTGTACTGCACTGTCAGAGGTCGAGTACCGAGGGAATGCAGCACTGTCAGAGGGTGAGTACTGAGGGAGTGCTGCACTGTCAGAGTGTCAGTTATGAGCGAGTGCAGCACTGTCAGAGGGTGAGTACTGAGGGAGTACTGCACTGTCAGAGGTCGAGTACCAAGGGAATGCAGCACTGTCAGAGGGTGAGTACTGAGGGAGTGCTGCACTGTGAGAGGGTCAGTTATGAGCGAGTGCAGCACTGTCAGAGGGTCAGTTATGAGCGAGTGCAGCACTGTCAGAGGGTGAGTACTGAGGGAGTGCTGTACCATCAGAGGGTGAGTACTGAGGGAGAGCAGCACGGTCAGAGGGTGAGTACTGAGGGTGTGCTGCACTGTTGGAGGGTGAGTACAGAGAGAGTGCTGCACTGTCGGAGGGTGAGTACTGAGGGAGTGCAGCACTGTCGGAGGATGAGTACGAAGGGAGTGCAGCACTGACAGAGGGTGAGTAGTGGGTGTATGCTGCACGGTTGGAGGGTGAGGACTCAGGGAGTGCTGCTCTGTCGGAGGGTGAGTACTGAGGGAGTGTAGCACTGTCAGACGGTGAGTACCGAGGGAATGCAGCGCTGTCGGAGGGTGAGTACTGAGGGAATGCTGCACTGTCGGAGAGTGAGTACTGAGGGAGTGCTGCACTATCGGAGGGTGAGTACTGAGGGAGTGCTGCTCTGTCAGAGGGTGAGTACTGAGGGAATGCTGCTCTGTCAGAGGGTGAGTACTGAGGGAATGCTGCACTGTCAGAGGGTGAGTGCTGAGCGAGTGCCACACTGTCAGAGGTTCAGTATGAGGGAGTGCTGCATTGTCGGAAGGTGAGTACTAAGGGAGTGCTGTACTGTCGTAGGGTGAGTACAGAGAGAATGCAGCACTGTCAGAGGGTGAGTACTGGGGGAATGCAGCACTGTCGGAGGATCAGTACTTAGCGGGGTCAGCACTGTCAAAGGAAACGTACTGAGGGAATGTCTCACTATCAGAGGATCAGTACTCAGTAAGTGCTGCACTGTTAGAGGGTGAGTACTGTGGGAGTGCCTCACTGTCAGAGGATTAGTACGCAGGGAGTCAGTACTGTCGGAGGGTGAGTACTGAGAGAGTGCTGCACTGTCAGAGAGTGCATACTGAGGGAGTGCCTCACTGTCAGAAGGTCAGTAGTCAGGGAGTGCAGCACTGTCGGAGGGTGACTACTGAGCGAATGCTGCACTGTCGGAGGGTGAGTACTGAGGGAATGCTGCACTGTCGGAGCGTGTGTACTGAGGGAGTGCTGCACTGTCAGAGGGTGAGTACTGAGGGAGTGCTGCTCTATCAGAGGGTGAGTACTGAGGGAATGCTGCACTGTCGGAGAGTGAGTACTGAGGGAGTGCTGCACTGTCAGTGGATCAGTATGAGGGAGTGCTGCATTGTCGGAGGGTGAGTACTAAAGGAGTTCTGTACGGTTGGAGGGTGAGTACGGAGGGAATGCAGTACTGTCAAAGGGTGAGTACTGAGATAGTGCCTCACTGTAAGAGGATCAGTACTCAGGGAGTGCAGTACTGTCGGAGGGTGAGTACTGAGGGAGTGCCTCACTGTCAGAGGGTGAGTACTGGGCGAGTGCAGCACTGTTGGAAGGTGAGTACTAAGGGTTTGCAGCACTGTCGGAAGGTGAGTACTAAGGGATTGTAGCACTGTCAGAGGTTGAGTACTGAGGGAGTGCAGCACTGTCAGAGGGTGAAAACTGAGGGAGTGCTACACTGTCCGAGTGTGAGTACTGAGAGAGTGCTGCATGTTGGAGTGTGAGTACTGAGGGACTGCAGCACTGTCAGATGTTGAGTACTGAGGGAGTGTTGCACTATCGGAGGGTGAGTACTAAGGGAGTGCTGTACTGTCAGAGGGTGAGTACTGAGGGAATGCAGCACTGTCAGAGGGAGAGTACTGAGTGAGGGCAGCACTGTCAGAGGGTGAGTAATGAGGGAGTGCTGCACTGTCGGAGGGTAAGTACTGAGGGAGTGCTGCACTGTCAGCGGGTGAAAACTGAGGGAGTGCTACACTGTCGGAGGGTGAGTACTGAGACAGTGCTGCATGTTGGAGTGTGAGTACTGAGGGACTGCAGCACTGTCAGATGTTGAGTACTGAGGGAGTGTTGCACTGTCGGAGGGTGAGTACTAAGGGAGTGCTGTACTGTCAGAGGGTGAGTACTGAGGGAATGCAGCACTGTCAGAGGGAGAGTACTGAGTGAGGGCAGCACTGTCAAAGGGTGAGTACTGAGGGAATGCCTCAGTGTCAGAGGATCAGTACTTAGTGAGTGCAGCACTGTCGGAGGGTGACTACTGAGCGAGTGCAGCACTGTCAGAGGTTGAGTACTGATGGAGTGCAGCACTGTCCGAGGGTCATTTATGAGCGAGTGCAGCACTGTCGGAGGGTCAGTACTGAGCAAATGCAGCACTGTGAGAGGGTGAGTCTTAAGGGAGTGCTGTACGGTCAGAGGGGTGAGTACTGAGGGAATGCCTCACTGTCAGAGAGTCAGTACTCAGGGAGTGCTGCTCTATCAGAGGCTGAGTACTGAGGGAATGCTGCACTGTCGGAGAGTGAGTACTGAGGGAGTGCTGCACTGTCGGAGGGTGAGTACTGAGGGAGTGCAGCATTGTCAGAGGGTGAGTACCGAGGGAATGCAGCACTATCAGAGGGTGAGTGCTGAGGGAATGCAGCACTGTCAGAGGTTGAATACTGAGCGAGTGCCGCACTGTCAGTGGATCAGTATGAGGGAGTGCTGCATTGTCGAGGGTGAGTACTAAAGGAGTTCTGTACTGTCGGAGGGTGAGTACGGAGGGAATGCAGCACTGTCAGAGGGTGAGTACTGAGGTAGTGCCTCACTGTAAGAGGATCAGTACTCGGGGAGTGCAGTACTGTCGGAGGGTGAGTACTGAGGGAGTGCTGCTCTGTCAGAGGGTGAGTACTGAGGGGGTGCTGCACTGTCAGAGGGTCAGTTATGAGCGAGTGCAGCACTGTCAGAGGGTGAGTACTGAGGGAGCGCTGCATTGTCAGAGGGTGGGTAGGGATGGAGTGCAGCACTGTCGCAGGGTGAGTACTGTGAGAGTGCTGCACAGTTGGAGGGTGATTACTGAGAGAGTGCAGCACTGTCGGAGGGTGAGCAATGAGGGAGTGCAGCACTGTTGGAGGATCAGTATGAGGGAGTGCTGCACTGTCGGAGGGTGAGTACTGAGGGAGTGCTGCACTGTCGGAGGGTGAGTACTGAGCGAGTGCAGCACTGTCAGAGGGTGAGTACTGAGGGAGCGCTGCATTGTCAGAGGGTGGGTAGGGATGGAGTGCAGCACTGTCGCAGGGTGAGTACTGTGAGAGTGCTGCACAGTTGGAGGGTGAGTACTGAGAGAGTGCAGCACTGTCGGAGGGTGAGCAATGAGGGAGTGCAGCACTGTTGGAGGATCAGTATGAGGGAGTGCTGCACTGTCGGAGGGTGAGTACTGAGGGAGTGCTGCACTGTTGGATGGTGAGTACTGAGGGAGTGCAGCACTGTCGTAGGGTGAGTACTGAGCGAGTGCTGCACAGTTGGAGGGTGAGTACTGAGAGAGTGCAGCACCGTCAGAGGGTGAGTACTGAGGGAATACAGCACTATTAGAGGGTGAGTACTGAGGGAGTGCTGCACTGTCGGAGGGTCAGTACTGGGCGAGTGCAGCACTGTTGGAAGGTGAGTACTAAGGGTTTGCAGCACTGTCGGAAGGTGAGTACTAAGGGATTGTAGCACTGTCAGAGGTTGAGTACTGAGGGAGTGCAGCACTGTCAGAGGGTAAGTAATGAGGGAGTGCTGCACTGTCGGAGGGTAAGTACTGAGGGAGTGCTGCACTGTCAGCGGGTGAAAACTGAGGGAGTGCAGCACTGTCAGAGGGTGAGTACTGAGGGAATGCAGCACTGTCAGAGGGAGAGTACTGAGTGAGGGCAGCACTGTCAAAGGGTGAGTACTGAGGGAATGCCTCAGTGTCAGAGGATCAGTACTTAGTGAGTGCAGCACTATCGGAGGGTGACTACTGAGCGAGTGCAGCACTGTCAGAGGTTGAGTACTGATGGAGTGCAGCACTGTCCGAGGGTCATTTATGAGCGAGTGCAGCACTGTCGGAGGGTCAGTACTGAGCAAATGCAGCACTGTCAGAGGGTGAGTCCTAAGGGAGTGCTGTACGGTCAGAGGGGTGAGTACTGAGGGAATGCCTCACTGTCAGACAGTCAGTACTCAGGGAGTGCAGCACTGTCGGAGGGTCAGTACTGAGCAAATGCAGCACTGTCAGAGGGTGAGTCCTAAGGGAGTGCTGTACGGTCAGAGGGGTGAGTACTGAGGGAATGCCTCACTGTCAGAGAGTCAGTACTCAGGGAGTGCAGTACTGTCGGAGAGTGAGTACAGAGAGAGTGCTGCACTGTCAGAGAGTGTCTACTGAGGGAGTGCCTCACTGTCAGAGGATCAGTAGTCAGGGAGTGCAGCACTGTTGGAGGGTCAGTACTGAGCAAATGCAGCACTGTCAGAGGGTGAGTCCTAAGGGAGTGCTGTACGGTCAGAGGGGTGAGTACTGAGGGAATGCCTCACTGTCAGAGAGTCAGTACTCAGGGAGTGCAGTACTGTCGGAGGGTGAGTACAGAGAGAGTGCTGCACTGTCAGAGAGTGTCTACTGAGGGAGTGCCTCACTGTCAGAGGATCAGTAGTCAGGGAGTGCAGCACTGTCGGAGGGTGACTACTGAGCGAGTGCTGCACTGTCGGAGAGTGTGTACTGAGGGAGTGCAGGACTGACAGAGAGTGAGTACTGAGGGAGTGCTGCACTGTTGGAAGATCAGTATGAGGGAGTGCTGCACTGTCGGAGGATGAGTACGGAGGGAGTGCAGCACTGACAGAGAGTGAGTACTGAGGGAGTGCTGCACTGTCAGAGGGTGAGTACTGGGCGTATGCTGCACGGTTGGAGGGTGAGGACTCAGGGAGTGCTGCTCTGTCGGAGAGTGAGTACTGAGGGAGTGCAGCACTGTCAAAGAGAGAGTGCTGCTCTATCAAAGGGTGAGTACTGAGGGAGTGCTGCACTGTCAGAGGGTGAGTACTGAGGGAGTGCAGCACTGTCAGAGGGTGAATACTGAGCCAGTGCCGCACTGTCAGTGGATCAGTATGAGGGAGTGCTGCATTGTCGAGGGTGAGTACTAAAGGAGTTCTGTACTGTTGGAGGGTGAGTACGGAGGGCATGCAGCACTGTCAGAGGGTGAGTACTGAGGGAATGCCTCACTGTAAGAGGTTGCGTACTGAGGGAGTGCCTCACTGTCAGAGGATCAGTAGTCAGGGCGTGCAGCACTATCGGAGGGTGACTACTAAGCGAGTGCTGCACTGTCGGAGAGTGTGTACTGAGGGAATGCAACACGGTCAGAGAGTGAGTACTGAGGGAGTGCCGCTCTGTCGGAGGGTGAGTACTGAGGGAATGCTGCACTGTCGGAGGATGAGTACTCAGGGAGTGCAGTACTGTCGGAAGGTGAGTACTGAGGGAATGCTGCACTGTCGGAGGGTGAGTACTGAGGGAATGCAGCACTGTCGGAGGGTCAGTACGGAGGGAGTGCAGCACTGTCAGAGGGTGAGTACTGAGGGAGTGCTGCACTGTCAGAGGATGAGTACTGGGGAAGTGCGGCACTGTCGGAGGATGAGTACTGAGGGAGTGCGGCACTGTCGGAGGATGAGTACTGAGGGAGTTCTGCTCTGTCAGAGCGTGAGTACTGAGGGAGTGCTGCACTGTCGGAGAGTACTGAGCGAGTGCAGCACTGGCAGAGGGTCAGTACTGAGGAAGTGCTGCACTGTCAGAGGGTGAGTACTGAGGGAGTGCCTCACTGTCAGAGGATTAGTACGCAGGGAGTCAGTACTGTCAGAGAGTGCGTACTAAGCGAGTGCTGCACTGTCGGGGAGTGTGTACTGAGCGAGTGCCGCACTGTCAGTGGATCAGTATGAGGGAGTGCTGCATTGTCGGAGGGTGAGTACTAAAGAAGTTCTGTACTGTTGGAGGGTGAGTACGGAGGGAATGCAGCACTGCCAGAGGGTGAGTACTGAGGGGGTGCTGCACTGTCGGAGGGTGAGTACTGAGGGAATGCAGCACTGTCGGAGGGTGAGTACTGAGTGAATGCAGCACTGTCAGAGGGTGAGTACAGAGGGAATGCTGCACTGTCAGAGGGTGAGTACTGAGGGAATGCCTCACTGTAAGAGGGTGCGCACTGAGGGAGTGCCTCACTGTCAGAGGATCAGTAGTCAGGGCGTGCAGCACTATCGGAGGGTGACTACTAAGCGAGCGCTGCACTGTCGGAGAGTGTGTACTGAGGGAATGCAACACGGTCAGAGAGTGAGTACTGAGGGAGTGCTGCTCTGTCGGAGGGTGAGTACTGAGGGAGTGCCGCACTGTCGGAGAGTGAGTACTGAGGGATTGCTGCACTGTCAGAGGGTGAATACTGAGCGAGTGCCGCAGTGTCGGAGGGTGAGTACTGAGGGAGTGCTACACTGTCGGAGGGTGAGTACTGAGGGAATGTTGCACTGTTGGAGGATGAGTACTGAGCGAGTGCAGCACTGTCGGAGGATGAGTACTGAGGGAGTGCTGCTCTGTCAGAGGGTGAGTACTGAGCGAGTGCAGCACTGTCGGAGGATGAGTACTGAGGGAGTGCTGCTCTGTCAGAGGGTGAGCACTGAGGGAGTGTCTCACTGTCAGAGGATTAATACGCAGGGAGTCAGTACTGTCGGAGGGTGAGTACTGAGGGAGTGCTGCTCTGTCAGAGGGTGAGTACTGAGGGAGTGCCTCACTGTCAGAGGATTAGTACGCAGGGAGTCAGTACTGTCAGAGAGTGCGTACTAAGCGAGTGCTGCACTGTCGGGGAGTGTGTACTGAGGGAGTGCTGCACTGTCAGAGGGTGAGTACTGAGGGAGTGCCTCACTGTCAGAGGATTAGTACGCAGGGAGTCAGTACTGTCAGAGAGTGCGTACTAAGCGAGTGCTGCACTGTTGGGGAGTGTGTACTGAGGGAGTGCTGCACTGTCGGAGGGTGAGTACTGAGGGAGTGCTGCTCTATCAGAGGGTGAGTACTGAGGGAATGCTGCACTGTGGGAGGGTGAGTACTGAGGGAATGCAGCACTATCAGAGGGTGAGTACTTACGGGAATGCAGCTCTGTCAGAGGGTGAATACTGAGCGAGTGCCGCACTGTCAGTGGATCAGTATGAGGGAGTGCTGCATTGTCGGAGGGTGAGTACTAAAGGAGTTCTGTACTGTTGGAGGGTGAGTACGGAGGGAATGCAGCACTGTCAGAGGGTCAGTACTGAGGGGGTGCTGCACTGTCGGAGGGTGAGTACTGAGGGAATGCAGCACTGTCGGAGGGTGAGTACTGAGGGAATGCAGCACTGTCAGAGGGTGAGTACAGAGGGAATGCAGCACTGTCGGAGAGTGAGTACTGAGTGAATGCAGCACTGTCAGAGGGTGAGTACAGAGGGAATGCTGCACTGTCAGAGGGTGAGTACTGAGGGAATGCCTCACTGTAAGAGGGTGCGCACTGAGGGAGTGCCTCACTGTCAGAGGATCAGTAGTCAGGGCGTGCAGCACTATCGGAGGGTGACTACTAAGCGAGCGCTGCACTGTCGGAGAGTGTGTACTGAGGGAATGCAACACGGTCAGAGAGTGAGTACTGAGGGAGTGCTGCTCTGTCGGAGGGTGAGTACTGAGGGAGTGCCGCACTGTCAGAGGGTGAATACTGAGCGAGTGCCGCAGTGTCGGAGGGTGAGTACTGAGGGAGTGCTACACTGTCGGAGGGTGAGTACTGAGGGAATGTTGCACTGTTGGAGGATGAGTACTGAGCGAGTGCAGCACTGTCGGAGGATGAGTACTGAGGGAGTGCTGCTCTGTCAGAGGGTGAGTACTGAGCGAGTGCAGCACTGTCGGAGGATGAGTACTGAGGGAGTGCTGCTCTGTCAGAGGGTGAGCACTGAGGGAGTGTCTCACTGTCAGAGGATTAATACGCAGGGAGTCAGTACTGTCGGAGGGTGAGTACTGAGGGAGTGCTGCTCTGTCAGAGGGTGAGTACTGAGGGAGTGCCTCACTGTCAGAGGATTAGTACGCAGGGAGTCAGTACTGTCAGAGAGTGCGTACTAAGCGAGTGCTGCACTGTCGGGGAGTGTGTACTGAGGGAGTGCTGCACTGTCAGAGGGTGAGTACTGAGGGAGTGCCTCACTGTCAGAGGATTAGTACGCAGGGAGTCAGTACTGTCAGAGAGTGCGTACTAAGCGAGTGCTGCACTGTTGGGGAGTGTGTACTGAGGGAGTGCTGCACTGTCGGAGGGTGAGTACTGAGGGAGTGCTGCTCTATCAGAGGGTGAGTACTGAGGGAATGCTGCACTGTGGGAGGGTGAGTACTGAGGGAATGCAGCACTATCAGAGGGTGAGTACTTACGGGAATGCAGCTCTGTCAGAGGGTGAATACTGAGCGAGTGCCGCACTGTCAGTGGATCAGTATGAGGGAGTGCTGCATTGTCGGAGGGTGAGTACTAAAGGAGTTCTGTACTGTTGGAGGGTGAGTACGGAGGGAATGCAGCACTGTCAGAGGGTCAGTACTGAGGGGGTGCTGCACTGTCGGAGGGTGAGTACTGAGGGAATGCAGCACTGTCGGAGGGTGAGTACTGAGGGAATGCAGCACTGTCAGAGGGTGAGTACAGAGGGAATGCTGCACTGTCAGAGAGTGAGTACTGAGGGAGTGCTGCACTGTCGGAGGGTGAGTACTGAGGAAGTGCTGCACTTTCGGAGGGTGAGTGCTGAGGGAATGCAGCACTGTCGGAGGGTGAGTAGTAAGCGAGTGCCGCACTGTCAGAGGATCAGTATGACGGAGTGCTGCATTGTCGGAGGGTGGGTACTAAGGTAATGCAGCACTGTCAGAGGTTGAGTACTGAGGGAGTGCTGCACTGTCGGAGAGTGTGTACTGAGGGAGTGCTGCACTGTCGGAGGGTGAGTACCGAGGGAATGCAGTACTATCAGAGGGTGAGTACTGAGGGAATGCTGCTCTATCAGAGGGTGTGTACTGAGGGAATGCTGCACTGTCGGAGAGTGAGTACTGAGGGAATGCTGCACTGTCGGAGGGTGAGTACTGAGGGAATGCAGCACTGTCGAAGGGTCAGTACGGAGGGAGTGCTGCACTTTCGGAGAGTGAGTACTGAGGGAGTGCTGCACTGTCAGAGGGTGAGTACTGAGGGAATGTTGCACTGTCAGAGGGTGAGTACTGAGGGGGTGCTGCACTGTCGGAGGGTGAATACTGAGCGAGTGCCGCACTGTTGGAGGATGAGTACTGAGGGAGTGCTGCACTGTCAGAGGGTGAGTACTGAGGGAGTGCTGCACTGTCAGAGGGTGAGTACTGAGCGAGTGCAGCACTGTCGGAGGATGAGTACTGAGGGAGTGTCTCACTGTCAAAGGATTAATACGCAGGGAGTCAGTACTGTCGGAGGGTGAGTACTGAGGGAGTGCTGCTCTGTCAGAGGGTGAGTACTGAGGGAGTGCCTCACTGTCAGAGGATTAGTACGCAGGGAGTCAGTACTGTCAGAGAGTGCGTACTAAGCGAGTGCTGCACTGTCGGGGAGTGTGTACTGAGGGAGTGCTGCACTGTCGGAGGGTGAGTACTGAGGGAGTGCTGCTCTATCAGAGGGTGAGTACTGAGGGAATGCTGCACTGTGGGAGGGTGAGTACTGAGGGAATGCAGCACTATCAGAGGGTGAGTACTTACGGGAATGCAGCTCTGTCAGAGGGTGAATACTGAGCGAGTGCCGCACTGTCAGTGGATCAGTATGAGGGGGTGCTGCATTGTCGGAGGGTGAGAACTAAAGGTGTTCTGTACTGTTGGAGGGTGAGTACGGAGGGAATGCAGCACTGTCAGATGGTGAGTACTGAGGGGGTGCTGCACTGTCGGAGGGTGAGTACTGAGGGAATGCAGCACTGTCGGAGGGTGAGTACTGAGGGAATGCAGCACTGTCAGAGGGTGAGTACAGAGGGAATGCTGCACTGTCAGAGAGTGAGTACTGAGGGAGTGCTGCACTGTCGGAGGGTGAGTGCTGAGGAAATGCAGCACTGTCGGAGGGTGAGTACTGAGGGAATGCTGCACTGTCAGAGGGTGAGTACAGAGGAAATGCTGCACTGTCAGAGAATGAGTACTGAGGAAGTGCTGCACTTTCGGAGGGTGAGTGCTGAGGGAATGCAGCACTGTCGGAGGGTGAGTAGTAAGCGAGTGCCGCACTGTCAGAGGATCAGTATGACGGAGTGCTGCATTGTCGGAGGGTGGGTACTAAGGTAATGCAGCACTGTCAGAGGTTGAGTACTGAGAGAATGCAGCACTGTCAGAGGGTGAGTACTGAGGGAGTGCTGCACTGTCGGAGGGTGAGTACCGAGGGAATGCAGTACTATCAGAGGGTGAGTACTGAGGGAATGCTGCTCTATCAGAGGGTGAGTACTGAGGGAATGCTGCACTGTCGGTGAGTGAGTACTGAGGTAGTGCTGCACTATCAGAGGGTGTGTATTGAGGGAGTGCCTCACTATCAGTGGGTCATTACTGAGCGAGTGCTGCACTGTAGTAGGATCAGTATTGAGGGAGTGCTGTACTGTCAGAGGGTGTGTACTCACGGAATGCTGCACTGTCAGACTGTGAGTACTGAAGGAGTGCCGCACTGTCAGAGGGTGAGTACTGACCGAGTGCTGCACTGTCAGAGGGTGAGTGCTGAGGGAGTGCAGCATGGTCAGAGTGTGAGTACTGACCGAGTGCTGCACTGTCGGAGGGTGAGTACTGAGGGAGTACTGCACTGTCGGAGGGTGAGTACTGAGCGAGTGCAGCACTGTCAGAGGGTGAGTACTGAGGGAGTGCCGCACTGTCAGAGGGTGAGTACTGAGGGAGTGCCGCACTGTCAGAGGGTGAGTACTGAGGGAGTGCTGCACTGTCGGAGGGTGAGTACTGAGCGAGTGCAGCACTGTCAGAGGGTGAGTACTGAGGGAGTGCCGCACTGTCAGAGGGTGAGTACTGAGGGAGTGCCGCACTGTCAGAGGGTGAGTACTGAGGGAGTGCTGCACTGTCGGAGGGTGAGTACAGAGGGAGTGCAGCACTGTCGGAGGGTGAGTACTGAGGGAGTGCAGCACTGTCGGAGGGTGAGTACAGAGGGAGTGCAGCACTGTCGGAGGGTCAGTAGTGTGTTTACTGAGGAAGCACTGCAATGTCAGAGTGTGAATACTGAGGGAGTGCTGCTCTGTCAGAGGATGAGTACTGAGGGAATGCTGCACAGTCACAGAGTGAGCACTGAAGGAGTGCAGCACTGTCAGGGGATCAGTACTGAGACAGTGCTGCACTATCAGAGGGTGTGTTCTGAGGGAGCACTGCACTGTCAAAGGGTGAGTCCCTCAGGACTGACCCGCCAACATTTCGGCACTCCTTGAATACTGATCCTCTGACAGTGAGGAACTCCATTATTACTGATCCAAATAAAGTGCAACATTTCTACAGCACAGTCCCTCTGAAAGGGAGATAACCCAACTGGTCTGGCCCTCCGACAGTGCTGCACTCCCTCAGTACTGACCCGCCGACAGTGCTGCACTCCCTCCGTACTCACCCTGTGACAGTGCAGCACTTCCTCAGTACTCAACCTCTGACCGTGCAGCACTCCCTCAGTACTGACCCTCTGACAGTACAGCACTCCCTCAGTATTGACTCTGACAATGCAGCACTCCCTCAGTACTGACCCTCAGACAGCATAGCATTCCCTCAGTACTCACACTCTGATAGTGCAGCACTCTCTCAGTACTCACACTCCGACAGTGCTGCACTCCCTCAGTACTCACTCTCCGACAGTGCAGCATTCCCTCAGTACTCACCCTCCGACAGTGCAGCATTCGCTCAGTAGTCACCCTCCGACAGTGCTGCACTCCCTGACTACTGACCTTCTGACAGTGAGGCACTCCCTCAGTATGCACTCTCTGACAGAGTAGCACTCTCTCAGTACTCACCCTCTGACAGTACTGACTCCCTGCGTACTAATCCTCTGACAGTGCGGCACTCCCACAGTACTCACCCTCTAACAGTGCAGCACTTACTGAGTACTGATCCTCTGATAGTGAGACATTCCCTCAGTACGTTTCCTTTGACAGTGCTGACCCCGCTAAGTACTGATCCTCCGACAGTGCTGCATTCCCCCAGTACTCACCCTCTGACAGTGCTGCATTCTCTCTGTACTCACCCTACGACAGTACAGCACTCCCTTAGTACTCACCTTCCGACAATGCAGCACTCCCTCATACTGAACCTCTGACAGTGTGGCACTCGCTCAGCACTCACCCTCTGACAGTGCAGCATTCCCTCAGTACTCACCCTCTGACAGTGCAGCATTCCCTCAGTACTCACCCTCTGACAGAGCAGCACTCCCTCAGTACTCACCTTCCGATAGTGCTGCACTCCCTCAGTACTCACTCTCCGACCGTGCTGCACTCGCTCATAACTGACTCTCTGACAGTAGTGCACTCCCTCAGTACTCAACCTCTGACAGTGCTGCATTACCTCAGTACTCACCCTCTGACAGTGTAGCACTCCCTCAGTACTCACCCTCCGACAATGCAGCACTCCCTCATAGTGATCCTCTCACAGTGCAGCACTTCCTCAGTACTCACTCTCTGACAGTGCAGCACTCCCTCAGTACTCACCCTCCGACAGTTCTGCATTCCCTCAGCACGCACCCTCCGACAGTGCAGCACCCCCTCAGTACTCACCCTCTGACAGTGCTGCACTCCCTCAGTACTCACCCTCCGACAGTGCAGCACTCCCTCAGTACTCACCCTCTGACAGAGCAGCACTCACCCTCTGACAATGCTGCACTCCTTCAGTACTGACCCTCTGACAATGCAGCATTCCCTCAGTACTCACAATCTGTTAGTGCAGCATTCCCTCAGTACTCACCCTCTGACAGTGCTGCACTCCCTCAGTACTCACAATCTGTTAGTGCAGCATTCCCTCAGTACTCACCCTCTGACAGTGCTGCACTCCCTCAGTACTCACAATCTGTTAGTGCAGCATTCCCTCAGTACTCACCCTCTGACAGTGCAGCATTCCCTCAGTACTCACCCTCTGACAGTGCTGCACTCCCTCAGTACTCACAATCTGTTAGTGCAGCATTCCCTCAGTACTCACCCTCTGACAGTGCAGCACTCCCTCAGTACTCACCCTCTGACAGAGCAGCATTCCCTCAGTACTCACCCTCTGACAGTGCTGCACTCCTTCAGTACTCACAATCTGTTAGTGCAGCATTCCCTCAGTACTCACCCTCTGACAGTGCTGCACTCCCTCAGTACTCACAATCTGTTAGTTCACCATTCCCTCAGTACTCACCCTCTGACAGTGCTGCATTCCGTCAGTACTGACCCTCTGACAGTGCTGCACTCCCTCAGTACTCACCCTCTGACAGTGCTGCATTCCGTCAGTACTGACCCTCTGACAGTGCTGCACTCCCTCAGTACTCACCCTCTGACAGTGCTGCATTCCCTCAGTACTCATCCTCTGACAGTGCTGCATTCCCTCAGTACTCACCCTCTGACAGTGCTGCATTCCCTCAGTACTGCCCCTCTGACAGTGCTGCACTCCCTCAGTACTCACCTTCCGACAGTGCAGCACTCGCTCTTCATCGTCCAGCTACACTTCATCTTACACTTACGTTTCATCAGACAGTTACACTTCAACTTACAGATACACTTCATGGTGCAGCTGCAGTTCATCTTACAGCTTCACTTCATCTGACAGCTACACTTTTCATCTTACAGTTACAGTAGTTTTTCTTACAGTTACATTTCATCTTACAGGTACACTTCCTCTTACAGCAGCAATTCATCTTTCACTTCCACTACAACTTACAGTTATACTTCCTCTTACAGCTACACATCATCTTACAGCTTCACTTAATCTTACAGTTACAGTTTTCATCTTTTAGTTTACTCTTCATCTTCTACTTCCACTTCATCTTACAGCTAGACTTTTCATCTTACACTTACACTTAATCTTTCAGTGACACCTCATCTTACAGCTACACCTCTTCTTACAGCTACATTTTGCATCTTACAGTTACTCTTCACTTACAATTAGACTTCATCTTACAGCAACACTTCATCTTTGCTGAACGTTGTCTTACAGCTACACTGGGTCATGAAATAGCTTTTGCAAGTGGAATTAAGGAAAATCCCAAAGCATTTTATTTTTATATAAGAAGCAAGCGGTTAACTAGAGAAAGGATTGGTCGACTAAAAGATAATGAAGATGGCCGTGTGTCAAACTTGAGGGAATGGGTGAGATTCTGAATGATTACTTTGCATCAGTGTTCACTGAGGAGAGGAACATGATGAATGTTGAGATTAGAGGTAGAACTTTGATTAGTCTGGATCACGTTGACATAAGTAGGAATGATCTGTTGGGTAGGCTAGTGGTTATTAAGGTGGACGAATCCCCCGGTCCGGATGGGATCTAGAACATAGAACATAGAACATAGAAGAATACAGCGCAGTACAGGCCCTTGGGCCCTCGATGTTGCGCCGATCCAAGCCCACCTAAACTACACTAACCCACTATCCTCCATATACCTATCCAATGCCCTCTTAAATGCCCATAAAGAGGGAGAGTCCACCACTGTTACTGGCAGGGCATTCCATGAACTAACGACTCGCTGAGTGAAGAACCTACCCCTAACATCAGTCCTATATCTACCCCCCCTTAATTTAAAGCTATGCCCCCTTGTAATACCCGACTCAATACGCGGGAAAAGGTTCATACTGTCGACCCTATCTAACCCCCTAATCATCTTGTACACCTCAATCAAGTCACCCCTAAACCTTCTTTTCTCTAGTGAAAACAGCCCCAAGTGCCTCAGTCTTTCCTCATACGATTTTCCTTCCATACCAGGCAACATCCTGGTAAACCTCCTCTGCACCCGTTCCAATGCCTCCACATCCTTCCTATAGTATGGCGACCAAAACTGCACACAATATTCCAGATGCGGCCGTACCAGAGTCTTATACAACTGCATCATGACCTCAGGACTCCGGAACTCAATTCCTCTACCAATAAAAGCCAGTACGCCATATGCCTTCCTCACCGCACTATTTACCTGGGTGGCAACTTTCAGAGATCTGTGTACATGGACACCAAGATCCCTCTGCTCATCCACACTACCAAGTATCCGACCATTAGCCCAGTACCCCATCTTTTTGTTATTCTTCCCAAAGTGAATCACCTCGCACTTAGCTACATTGAATTCCATCTGCCACCTTTCTGCCCAGCTCTGCAGCTTCTCTATATCCTGCTGTAACCTGCCACATGCTTCCTCACTGTCAACAACTCCTCCGACTTTCGTGTCATCCGCAAACTTGCTCACCCAACCTTCTAACCCCTCTTCCAGGTCATTTATAAAAATGACAAACAGCAATGGTCCCAAAACAGATCCTTGCGGAACACCGCTAGTGACGGCACTCCATGAAGAAACTTTGCCATCAACTACTACCCTCTGTCTTCTTCCATCCAGCCAATTCCTAATCCAAACCTCCAACTCACCCTCAATGCCATATCTCCGTATTTTCTGCAGTAGCCTACCATGGGGAACCTTATCGAACGCCTTACTAAAATCCATATATACCACATCTACCGCTTTCCCCTCATCAACCTCCTTCGTCACCTTTTCAAAGAATTCAATAAGGTTTGTGAGGCACGAGTTGCCCTTCACAAAACCATGCTGACTATCCTTGATCACATTATTCCTATCTAGATGTGCATAAATCCTATCCCTTACAATTCTCTCTAAGATTTTGCCCACAACAGAAGTGAGACTCACCGGTCTATAGTTACTAGGGCTATCCCTACTCCCCTTTTTGAACAAGGGAACCACATTTGCTATCCTCCAGTCTTCTGGGACTACTCCTGTAGACAAAGAGGACATAAAAATCAAGGCCAATGGCTCTGCAATCTCCTCCCTTGCTTCCCAGAGAATCCTAGGATAAATGCCATCAGGCCCAGGGGACTTATCTATTTTCACCTTTTCCAGGATTTCCAACACCTCTTCTCTACATACCTCAAAGCCATCCATTCTACTTATTTGTGCCTCAGTATTCTCATCGACAACAATGCCCTGTTCCTGAGTGAATACTGAAGAAAAGTATTCATTCAGTGTCTCCCCAATCTCTTCCGCCTCCACACGCAACTTCCCCCTACTATCCTTGACTGGACCTATTCCTACCCTAGTCATTCTTTTATTCCTAACATACCTATAGAAAGCCTTAGGGTTTTCCCTAATCCTATCTACTAAGGACCTTTCATGTCCCCTCCTGGCTGCTTTTAGCTCTCTCTTCAGGTCCTTCCTGGCTACCCTATAACTCTCAATCGCCCCAATTGAACCTTCACGTCTCATCTTGAGATAGGCCGCCCTCTTCCATTTAACAAGGGATTCCAATTCCTTATTAAACCACGGCTCCCTCGCACGACCCTTTCCTACCTGCCTGACAGGTACATAATTATCAAGGACACTCAATAGTTGCCCCTTGAACAAGTTCCACATATCATTTACACTCTTGCCTTGGAGTCTACTTTTCCAAGCCACACATCCTAAGTCATGTCTCACCGCATCATAATTTCCCTTACCCCAGCTATAATTCTTGCCCTGTAGTACACACTTATCCCTCTCCATCACGAGTGTAAAAATCACCGAATTATGGTCACTATCCCCAAAGTGCTCACCTACCTCTAATTCTAACACCTGGCCTGGTTCGTTACCCAGAACCAAATCCAGTATGGCCTCACCTCTTGTTGGCCTGTCTACATATTGTGTCAGGAAACTCTCCTGCACACATTGAACAAACACTGACCCATCTAACGAACTTGAGCTATAGCTTTCCCAATCAATATCAGGAAAGTTAAAGTCCCCCATAACAACCACCCTATTACTGTCACTCATCTCCTGAATCACCTTCCCAATCCTTTCTTCAATGATTCTAGGAAGGTTGCTATCCAAGGTTGCTGAACGGTGTGAGAGAGGAAATAGCTGGGGCCCTGACAGATACCTTTGTTGCATCCTTAAACACAGGTGAGGTGTTGTCCCCCTGTACAAGAAGGGTAGTAGGGATATTCAGGGTAACTACAGACCAGTGAGCCTGACGTCGGAGGTGGGGAAGTTGCTGGAGAGGGTACTGAGAGATAGGATCTACTTATATTTCGAAAAGAATGAGCTTATCAGTGATAGGCAACATTGTTTTTGTGTGTGTGAGTTCGTGCCTTACCAACTTAATAGAGTTCTTTGAGGAAGTGACCAAGTTGTTAGATGAAGGAAGGCCTGTTGATGTCATATACATGGACTTTAGTAAGGTGTTTGATAAGGTTCCCCATGGTAACTTAATGTAGAAAGTGAAGTTACATGGTGTGCAGGGTGTTCTAGCTCGGTGGATAAAGAACTGGTTGAGCAACAGGAGACAGAGAGTAGTAGTTGAAGGGAGTTTCTCCAAATGGAGAAAGGTGACCAGTGGTGTTCCACAGGGATCAGTGCTGGGGTTACTGTTGTTTGTGATATATATAAATGATCTGGAAGAGGGAACTGTTAGTATGATCAGCAAGTTTGCAGATGAAACGAAGATTGGTGGAGTAGCAGAAAGCATAAGAGACTGTCAAAGAATACAGGAGAATATAGATAGACTGGAGAGTTGGGCGGAGAAGTGGCAGATGGAGTTCAATTTGGGCAAATGTGAGGTGATCCATTTCGGCAAGACTAATTCTAGAGCGAATTATATAATGAATGGAAGAGCCTTGGGAAAAGTTGATGAGCAGAGAGATCTGGGAGTGCAGGTCCATTGTACCCTGAAGGTTGCTGCACAGGTGGATAGAGAGGTCAAGAAGGCATATAGTATGGTTGCCGTCATTGGACGGGGTATTGAGTATAAGAGCTGGCAGGTCATGTTAAAATTGTACCAGACTTTGGTTCGGCCGCATTTAGAATACTGTGTACAGTTCTGGTCGCCACATTACCAAAAGGATGTGGACGCTTTGGAGAGGGTGCAGAGAAGGTTTACGAGGATGTTGCCTGGTATGGAAGGTGCTAGCTATGAAGCGAGGTTGAGTGGGTTAGGATTGTTTTCACTAGA
The DNA here is from genome assembly GCF_037043375.1 of Chiloscyllium plagiosum. NCBI lineage: Eukaryota > Metazoa > Chordata > Chondrichthyes > Orectolobiformes > Hemiscylliidae > Chiloscyllium > Chiloscyllium plagiosum. The sequence goes on from NW_028270183.1 coordinate 39,420,941, forward strand.
AAAAAGGAGATTGAGGGGGGACCTGATTGAGGTTTACAAAATCATGAAGGGTATAGACAGGGTGGATAGAGACAAGCTTTTCCCCAGGGTGAAGGATTCAATAATGAGTGGTCATGCTTTCAAGGTGAGAGGTGGAAAGTTTAAGGGGGATACACGCGGCAAGTACTTTACACAGAGGGTGGTGGGTGTTTGGAATGTGTTGCCAGCAGAGGTGGGAGAGGCAGGCATGGGAGATTCATTTAAGATGCATGAGTAGGTGGGGAGCAGAGGGATACAGATGCTTAGGAATTGACCGACAGGTTTAGGCAGTACATTTGGATTGGCTGAGACTTCGAGGGCTGAAGGGCCTGTTCCTGGGTTATAAATTTTCTTTGTTCTTTATACACTTCATCTTACACTTACATTTCAAATTACAGCTACACTTAATCTTCCAGCTGCACTTCATCTTACTGTAACCAGCTGCACTGGATCCAGTGTTCTGGTGAAAAGGATAAATAGGGTGGTCACGAGGACTTTAAACTTGTGAGTCGTGGGGAAGGGAAAGAGAAAGCAACAGGGAGTACGGGGTCGGGTAGAAAGATAAGCAGCAGGTTAGCATGTGTGCAAGGTTTAAGTTCAAGGGAGACCAGGAATGAAGCAAAAAGGAAGGAGAACCGAGATAGAAGTGATGGAAATCATGAGGATAAGAAAATTAGCATTAAGGTGCTTTACCTGAATGCTCAATGCATTTGAAATAAGGTCGATGAATTAACAGCACAAATCATCATAAATGATTATGATGTGGTAGATATCACAGAGACATGGTTGCAGGGCGTTCAGGACTGGTAGTTAAACATCCAAGGTTTTACAACCTATCGAAAACACAGGGAGGTAAGCAGAGGGGGTGGGATTGCCCTGTTAGTTCAGAATGTAATTAAATCTATGGCATTAAATGATATAGGGTCAGATGACGTGGAGTCTGTGTGGGTGGAGTTGAGGAGCCACAAAAACCAAATGGGAGTTATGTACAGACCTCCTAACAGTGCTCAGGACCAGGGGCACAAGATGTACCAGAAAATAGATCGGGCATGTCAGAAAGGTCATGGTGATCATGGGGGGACTTCAATATGCAGGTGGACTGGGTGAATAATGTTGCCGGTGGATCCAAAGAAAGGGAATTCATGAAATGCTTACAGGATGGCTTTTTGAAACAGCTTGTAATGGAGCCCACAAGGGAGCAGGATATTCTGGACTGAGTGCTGTGTAACGTTACAAAAGATCTTTAAGCCAGTGAACACTTAGGAGGCAGCGAACATGATATGGTCGTGTTCAGTCTGGAGTTTGAAAGAGAGAAGGCAAAATCAGATGTCATGGTGTTACACTTAAATAAAGGTAATTACAGGGGCATGAGAGAGGAACTGACTAATATCGGCTGGAAGCAGAGCCTAGTGGGGAAGACAGTAGAGCAACAATGGGAGGAGTTTCTGGGTGTAATTGAGGACACAATACAGAGGTTCATCACAAAGAAAAGAAAGATTACCCGGAATGGGGGGCTGACGAAGGAACTCAGGAAATGTATCACAGAAAAAGAGAGACCCTATAAAGTGGCTAAGAGCACTGGGAAATCAGGAGATTAGGAAGACTTCAAAACAAACAGAGGTTAACAAAGAGACAAATAAGGAAGGAGAGAATCAAATGGTCAGCATGGTTTTGTGAAGGGCAGGTCGTGCCTCACAAACCTTATTGAATTCTTTGAGAAGGTGACTAAGGAGGTGGACGAGGGGAAAGCAGTAGATGTGGTGTATATGGATTTTAGTAAGGCATTTGATAAGGTTCCCCATGGTAGACTACTGCAAAAAATACGGAGGTATGGCATTGAGGGTGAGTTGGAGGTTTGGATTAGGAGTTGGCTGGCTGGAAGAAGACAGAGGGTAGTAGTGGATGGCAAAGGTTCATCTTGGAGTGCTGTCACTAGCGGTGTTCCGCAAGGATCTGTTTTGGGACCATTGCTGTTTGCCATTTTTATAAATGACCTGGAGGAGGGGTTAGAAGGTTGGGTGAGCAAGTTTGCGGATGATACGAAAGTCGGAGGAGTTGTTGACAGTGAGGAAGGATGTGGCAGGTTACAGCGGGATATAGATAAGCTGCAGAACTGGGCAGAAAGGTGGCAAATGGAGTTCAATGTAGCTAAGTGTGAGATGATTCACTTTGGTAAGGGTAATAAAAAGATGGGGTACTGGGCTAACGTTCGGATACTTGGCAGTGTGGATGAGCAGAGGGATCTTGGTGTCCATGTACACAAATCTTTGAAAGTTGCCACCCAGGTAAATAGTGCGGTAATGAAGGCATATGGCGTACTGGCTTTTATTGGTAGAGGAATTGAGTTCCGGAGTACTGAGGTCATGTTGCAGTTGTATAAGACTCTGGTGCGGCCACATCTGGAGTATTGTGTGCAGTTTTGGTCGCCATACTATAGGAAGGATGTGGAGGCACTGGAACGGGTGCAGAGGAGGTTTACCAGGATGTTGCCTGATATGGTAGAAAGATCGTATGAGGAAAGGCTGAGGCACTTGGGGTTGTTTTCATTGGAGAAAAGAAGGTTTAGGGGTGACTTGATAGAGGTGTATAAGATGATTAGGGGTTTAGATAGGGTCGACAGTGAGAATCTTTTTCCACGTATGGAGTCAGCTATTACAAGGGGGCATAGCTTTAAATTAAGGGGGGGGTAGGTATATGACAGATGTTAGGGGTAGGTTCTTTACTCAGCGAGTCGTGAGTTCATGGAATGCCCTGCCAGTAGCACTGGTGGACTCTCCCTCATTATGGGCATTTAAGCGGGCATTGGATAGGCATATGGAGGATAGTGGGCTAGTGTAGGTTAGGTGGGCTTGGATCGGCGCAACATCGAGGGCCGAAGGGCCTGTACTGCGCTGTATTCTTCTATGTTCTATGTTCTAAATATGAAGGTAAGCTAGCCAGTAATATTGGAAATGATAGGAAAAGTTTCTTTCAATACATAAGAAACAAACAAGAGGCATACGTAGAGATTGGGCTATTCCAAATTGATGCAGGAAGGCTAGTGATGGGAGATAAAGAAATAGCTGAAGAACTTAATAAATAATTCAGTCTTCACAGTGGAAGACATGAGTAATATCCAAACAATTAAGGAGAGTCAAAGGGCAGAGTTGAGTATGGTAGCCATCACATAGGAGAAAGTACTTGATAAACTAAAAGGTCTAAAAACTGATACATCTCCTGGCCCTGTTGGGCTACATCCTAGAGTTCTGAGGGAGGTGGCTGAGGACATAGCAGAGGCATTGGTTGTGATTTTACAAAAATCCCTGGAGTCAGGGAAAGTCCCAGATGATTGGAAAGTTGATGTTGTGACCCCCTTGTTCAAGACAAAAGATAGAAGATTATAGGCCGATTAGCCTAATCTCGGTTGGAGGTAAAATTCTAGAGCACATCGTTAAGGATTAGATTTCTAAATTCTCGGAAGCGCAGGGTCGCATTAGAGCAAGTCAGCATGGATTTAGTAAGGGGAGGTCATGCCTGATAAACCTGTTAGAATTCTTTGAAGAGGTAACAAGTAGGTTAGACCAGGGAAACCTAGTAGATGTTATCTACATAGACTTCCAAAAGGCCTTTGATAAGGTGTCTCACAGGAGGCTGCTGAGTAAGGTGAGGGCCCATTGTGTTCGAGGCGAGCTACTGGCGTGGATTGAGGATTGGCTGTCTGACAGAAGGCAGAGAGTTGGGATAAAAGGTTCTGTTTCAGAATGGCACCTGGTGACAAGTGATTTCCCGTAGGGTTCAATGTTGGGGACGCAGCTGTTCACTTTCTATATAAATGATCTGGATGAAGGGACTGGGGGCATTCTGGTGAAGTTCACCAATGATACAAAGTTAGGTGGACAGGCAGGTAGTACTGAGGAGGTGGGGAGGCTGCAGAAAGATTTCGGCAGTTTCGGAGAATGGTCCAAGAAATGGCTGATGGAATTCAATGTGAGAAAATGCGACATCTTGTCCTTTGGAAAAAGTGCGCCACTCCCTCAGCACTGACCCACTGACAGTGCGCCATTCCCTCAGCACTGACCCACTGATAGTGTGCCACTCCGACAGTGTGGCACTCTCTCAGTACTGATCCTCTGACAGTGCTGCACTCCCTCAGTACAGATCATCCGACAATGCAGAACTCCCTCAGGACTGACCCTCCAACGGTGCAGCACTCCCTCAGTACTCACCCTCTGATAGTGCAGCACTCTCTCAGTACTCACCCTCTGACGGTACAGCACTCCCTCAGTACTTACCCACCGATAGTGCAGCACTCTCTCAGTACTCACCCTCTGACGGTACAGCACTCCCTCAGTACTCACCCTCTGACAGTGCTGCGCTCCCTCAGTACTCACCCTCTGACAGTGCTGCGCTCCCTCAGTACTCACCCTCTGACAGTGCAGCACACCCTCAGTACTCGCCCTCCGACAGTGCTGCACTCGCTCAGTACTCACCCTCTGACAGTGCAGCACTCCCTCAGTACTGATTCTCCGACAGGTGCAACACTCCCTCAGTACTGACCCTCTGACAGTGCAGCAACCCCTCAGTACTCACCCTCTGGTAGTGCAGCATTCCCTCAGAGCTCACCCTCTGACAGTGCAGCACTCCCTCAGTACTGATTCTCAGACAGGTGCAACACTCCCTCAGTACTCACCCTCTGACAGCGCAGCACGCCCTCAGCACTCACCTTCCGACAGTGCAGCACTTGGTCAACACTGACCCTTCGACAGTGCAGCAGTCGCTCAGTACTGACCCTCTGTCAGCGAGCCACTCCCTCAGTACACACCCTCTGATAGTGCAGCACTCCCTCAGTTGTCAGTTTCAGCTGTCGCTGTAGTGGCCGGTATATTGGGTCCAGGTCGATGTGTTTGTTGATGGAGTTTGTGGATGAGTGCCATGCATCTAGGAATTCCCTGGCTGTTCTCTGTCTGGCTTGCCCTATAATGGTAGTATTGTCCCAGTCGAATTCATGTTGCTTGTCAGTTTGTGTGATGGTGTCCCTGGTAGCGATCCGCATCCATGAACATCAGCTAGCCACGAAACGCCACGACCAGCCAACCTTAGTAGCCACACATGCAGACGACAAGCAACATGAATTCGACTGGGACAACACTCTGATAGTGCAGCACTCTCTCAGTACAGATTTTCCTACAGTGCCGCACTCCCTCAATACTGAAAGTCTGACCGTGCTGCATTCCCTCATTACTCACACTCTAACAGTGCAGCACTCCCTCAGTACTGACCCTCCGACAGTGTAGCACTCACTCTGTACTGACCCTCTGACAGTGCGCCACTCCCTCAGCACTGACCCACTGACAGTGTGCCACTCCCTCGGTACTCACCCTCCGACAGAGTGCCACTCCCTCACCATTGACCCTCCAACAGAGCGCCACTCCCTCAGCACTGACACACTGACAGTGCGCCACTCCCTCAGCACTGACACACTGACAGTGCAGCACTCCCTCAGCACTCACCCTCCGACAGTGCTGCAATACCTCAGTACTCACCCTCCGACAGTGCAGCACTCCCTCGTATTCACCCTCCGACAGTGCAGCACTCCCTCAGCACTCACCCTCCGACAGTGCTGCAATACCTCAGTACTCACCCTCCGACAGTGCAGCACTCCCTCGTATTCACCCTCCGACTGTGCAGCACTCCCTCAGCACTCACCCTCCAACAGTGCTGCAATACCTCAGTACTCACCCTCCGACAGTGCAGCACTCCCTCGTATTCACCCTCCGACAGTGCAGCACTCCCTCGTATTCACCCTCCGACAGTGCAGCACTCCCTCAGCACTCACCCTCCAACAGTGCTGCAATACCTCAGTACTGATCGTCCGACAGTGCAGCACTCCCTCAGTACTGACCCTCTGACAGTGCGGCACTCCCTCAGTACTCACCCTCTGACAGTGCAGCATTCCCTCAGTTTTCGCCCTCCGACAGTGCAGCATTCCCTCAGTACTCACTCTCCGACAGAGCAGCACTCCTTCAGCACTCACCCTCCGACAGTGCTGCATACTTCAGTACACACGCTCTGATAGTGCTGCACTCCCTCAGTACGTCCTCAGTACTCACAATCCAACAGTGCTGCACTCCCTCTGTACTCACCCTTTGACAGTGCAGCACTCCCTCACTACTCACCCTCTGTCAGTGCTGCATTCCCTCAGTACTCACCCTCTGACAGTGCAGCACTCCCTCAGTACTCACCCTCTGATAGTGCAGCGCTCCCTCAGTACTCACCCTCTGATAGTGCAGCACTCCCTCAGTACACACCCTCAGACAGTACAACACTCCCACAGTACTCACCATCTGACTGTGCAGCACTCCCTCAGTACTGACGCTCTGACAGTGCAGCACTCCCTCAGTACTCACCCTCAGACAGTACAACACTCCCTCAGTACACAACCTCTGACAGGGAGGCACTCCCTCAGTACTCACCATCTGACCGTGCAACACTCCCTCAGTATTGACCCTCCGACCGTGCAGCACTCCCTCAGCACTCACCGTCCTACAGTGCTGCATTCGCTTACTACTCACTCTCCGACAGTGCTGCAGTCCCTCTGTACTCAACTTTTGACAGTGCAGAACCCCCTCAATACTCACCCTCTGTCAGTGCTGCATGTCCTCAGTACTCATCCTCCAACAGTGCTGCACTCTCTCAGTACTGATCCTCTGACAGTGCAGCCTTCCCTCAGTACTCACCCTCTGACAGTGAAGCATTCCCTCAGTACACACCCCCTGACAGTGCAGCATTCCCTCAGTACACACCTATTGATAGTGCAGCACTCGCTCAGTACTCATACTTGGACAGTGAGGCACTCTCTCAGTAGTGATCCTCTGACAGTGCAGTACTGCCTCTGTTCTCACCCACTGACAGTGCAGCACTCGCTCAGTACTCACCTTCCGACAGTGAGGCACTCCCTCAGTACACACCCTCTCATAGTGCAGCACTCGCTCAGTACTCACCCTCTGACAGTGCAACAATCCCTCAGTACTGACCCTCTGACAGTGCGGCACTCCCTCAGTACTCACCCTCTGACAGTGCAGCACTCCCTCAGTACTCACCCTCTGTCAGTGCAGCACTCCCTCAGTACTCACCCTCCAACAGTGCTGCACTCGCTCAGTACCCACTCTCCGACAGTGCTGCAGTCCCTCTGTACTCATCCTTTGACAGTGCAGCACTCCCTCAGTACTGACCCTCTGACAGTGCGGCACTCTCTCAGTACTGATCTTCTGACAGTGCAGAGTTCCCTCAGTACTCACCCTCAGACAGTACAGCAGTCCCTCAGTATACACCCTCTGACAGGGAGGCACTCCCTCAGTCCTCACCCTCAGACAGTACAACACTCCCTCAGTACACACCCTCTGACTGGGAGGCACTACCTCAGTACTCACCCTCTGACAGTGCAGCACTCCCTCAGGTACTGACCCTCTGACAGTGCAGTATTCCCTCAGTACTCACCCTCTGACAGTGCAGCACTCCCTCAGTACTCACCCTCTGACAGTGCAGCACTCCCTCAGGTACTGACCCTCTGACAGTGCAGTATTCCCTCAGTACTCACCCTCTGACAGTGCAGCACTCCTTCAGTACTCACCCTCTGACAGTGCAGCACTCCCTCAGGTACTGACCCTCTGACAGTGCAGTATTCCCTCAGTACTCACCCTCTGACAGTGCAGCACTCCCTCAGTACTCACCCTCTGACAGTGCAGCACTCCCTCAGGTACTGACCCTCTGACAGTGCAGTATTCCCTCAGTACTCACCCTCTGATAGTGCAGCACTCCCTCAGTACTCACCCTCCGACAGTGCAGCATTCCCTCAGTACTCACTCTCCGACAGTGCAGCACTCCTTCAGTACTCACTCTCCGACAGTGCAGCACTCCCTCAGTACTCACTCTCCGACAGTGCAGCACTCCTTCAGCACTCACCCTCCGACAGTGCTGCACTACCTCAGTACACACGCTCTGATAGTGCTGCACTCCCTCAGTACTGATCGTCCGACAGTGCAGCACTCCCTCAGTACTGACCCTCTGACAGTGCGGCACTCTCTCAGTACTCACCCTCTGACAGTGCAGCACTCCCTCAGTACTCACCCTCTGACAGTGCTGTATTCCCTCAGTACTTACCTTCTGACAGTGCAGCACTCCCTCAGTACTCATCCTCCAGTAGTGCTGCATTCCCTCAGTACTCCCCCTCTGACAGTGCTGCTCTCACTCAGTACTGATCCTCCGACAGTGCTGCACTCCCTCAGTACAGATCATCCAATAGTGCAGCATTCACTCAGTACTGACCCTCCGACAGTGTGGCAGTCTCTCAGTACTAATCCTCTGACAGTGCTGCACTCGCTCTGTACTGGCCCTGAGACAGTGCAGCACTCCCTCAGTACTCACTCTCCGACAGTGCTGCACTCCCTACGTACTCACCCTCTGACAGTGCAGCACTCCCTCAGTACAGATAATCCGACAGTGCAGAACTCCCTCAGTACTGACCGTCCAATGGTGCAGCACTCCCTCAGCACTCACCCTCTGACGGTACAGCACTCCCTCAGTACTTAACCACCGATAGTGCAGCACTCCCTCAGTACTCACCCTCTGACAGTGCAGCACTCCCTCAGTACTCACCCTCCGACAGTGCTGCATTCGCTCAGTACTCACCCTCTGATAGTGCAGCACTCCCTCAGTACTCACCCTCTGATAGTGCAGCATTCCCTCAGTACTCACCCTCTGACACCGCAGCACGCCCTCAGTACTCACCGTCCGACAGTGCAGCACTTGGTCAGCACTGACCCTTCGACAGTGCATCAGTCACTCAGTACTGACCCTCTGACAGTGCGGCACTCCCTCATTACACACTCTTTGATAGTGCAGCACTCCCTCAGAACTGATCCTCTGTCACTGCAGCACACCCTCAGTACTTACCCTCCAACTGTGCAGCACTCCCTCAGTACTCACCCTCTGACAGTGCAACACTCCCTCATTACTCATCCTCCAACAGTGCTGCATTCCCTCAGTACTCCCCCTCTGACAGTGCAGCACGCCCTCGGTACACACCTTCCGATAGTGCGGCACTCCCTCAGTACTCACCCTCTGACAGTGCAGCACTCCCTCAGTATTCACCCTCCAACAGTGCAGCACTCCCTCAGTACTCACCCTCTGACAGTGCTGCACTCCCTCAGTACAGATCATCCAATAGTGCAGCATTCACTCAGTACTGACCCTCCGACAGTGCTGCACTCCCTCTGTATAGATCATCCGACAGTGCAGAACTCCCTCAGTACTGACCCTCCAACGGTGCAGCACTCCCTCAGTACTCACCCTCTGATAATGCAGCACTCTCTCAGTACTCACCCTCTGACAGTACAGCACTCCCTCAGTACTCACCCTCTGACAGTGCTGCGCTCCCTCAGTACTCACCCTCTGACAGTGCTGCGCTCCCTCAGTACTCACCCTCTGACAGTGCAGCACTCCCTCAGTACTCGCCCTCCGACAGTGCTGCACTCGCTCAGTACTCACCCTCTGACAGTGCAGCACTCCCTCAGTACTCGCCCTCCGACAGTGCTGCACTCGCTCAGTACTCACCCTCTGACAGTGCAGCACTCCCTCAGTACTGATTCTCCGACAGTGCAGCCTCGTTCAGTACTGATCGTCTGACAGGTGCAACACTCCCTCAGTACTGACCCTCTGACAGTGCAGCAACCCCTCAGTACTCACCCTCTGGTCGTGCAACACTCCCTCAGTACTCACCCTCTGACAGCGCAGCACGCCCTCAGCACTCACCTTCCGACAGTGCAGCACTTGGTCAGCACTGACCATTCGACAGTGCAGCAGTCGCTCAGTACTGACCCTCTGTCAGCGAGCCACTCCCTCAGTACACACCCTCTGATAGTGCAGCACTCCCTCAGTTGTCAGTTTCAGCTGTCGCTGTAGTGGCCGGTATATTGGGTCCAGGTCGATGTGTTTGTTGATGGAGTTTGTGGATGAATGCCATGCTTCTAGGAATTCCCTGGCTGTTCTCTGTCTGGCTTGCCCTATAATGGTAGTATTGTCCCAGTCGAATTCATGTTGCTTGTCAGTTTGTGTGATGGTGTCCCTGGTAGCGATCCGCATCCATGAACATCAGCTAGCCACGAAACGCCACGACCAGCCAACCTTAGTAGCCACACATGCAGACGACAAGCAACATGAATTCGACTGGGACAACACTCTGATAGTGCAGCACTCTCTCAGTACAGATTTTCCTACAGTGCCACACTCCCTCAATACTGACAGTCTGACCGTGCTGCATTCCCTCATTACTCACACTCTAACAGTGCAGCACTCCCTCAGTACTGACCCTCCGACAGTGTAGCACTCACTCTGTACTGACCCTCTGACAGTGCAGCATTCCCTCAGTACTCACCCTCTGACAGTGCAACACTCCCTCAGCACTCACCCTCCGACAGTGCAGCACTCCCTCAGTACTCACCCTCCAACAGTGTAGCATTCCCTGATTACTCACACTCTAACCGTGCAGCACTCCCTCAGTACTGACCCTCCGACAGTGTAGCACATACTCTGTACTGACCCTCTGACAGTGCGCCACTCCCTCAGCACTGACCCACTGACAGTGCGCAACTCCCTCAGCACTGACCCACTGATAGTGTGCCACTCCCTCGGTACTCACCCTCCGACAGAGTGCCACTCCCTCACCATTGACCCTCCAACAGAGCGCCACTCCCTCAGCACTGACACACTGACAGTGCGCCACTCCCTCAGCACTCACCCTCCGACAGTGCTGCAATACCTCAGTACTCACCCTCTGACAGTGCGGCACTCCCTCAGTACTCAGCCTCTGACAGTGCAGCATTCCCTCAGTTTTCGCCCTCCGACAGTGCAGCATTCTCTCAGTACTCACTCTCCGACAGTGCAGCACTCCTTCAGTACTCACTCTCCGACAGTGCAGCACTCCCTCAGTACTCACTCTCCGACAGTGCAGCACTCCTTCAGCACTCACCCTCCGACAGTGCTGCACTACCTCAGTACACACGCTCTGATAGTGCTGCACTCCCTCAGTACTGATCGTCCGACAGTGCAGCACTCCCTCAGTACTGACCCTCTGACAGTGCGGCACTCTCTCAGTACTCACCCTCTGACAGTGCAGCACTCCCTCAGTACTCACCCTCCGTCAGTGCTGTATTCCCTCAGTACTTACCCTCTGACAGTGCAGCACTCCCTCAGTACTCATCCTCCAACAGTGCTGCATTCCCTCAGTACTCCCCCTCTGACAGTGCTGCTCTCACTCAGTACAGATCATCCAATAGTGCAGCATTCACTCAGTACTGACCATCCGACAGTGTGGCACTCTCTCAGTACTAATCCTCTGACAGTGCTGCACTCGCTCTGTACGGGCGGCACGGTGGCACAGTGGTTAGCACTGCTGCCTCACAGCGCCTGAGATCCGGGTTCAATTCCCGCCTCAGGCGACTGACTGTGTGGAGTTTGCACGTTCTCCCCGTGTCTGCGTGGGTTTCCTCCGGGTGCTCCGGTTTCCTCCCACAGTCCAAAAAGATGTGCAGGGTCAGGTGAATTGGCCATGCTAAATTGCCCGTAGTGTTAGGTAAGGGGTAAATGTAGGGGTATGGGTGGGTTTCGCTTCGGCGGGTTGGTGTGGACTTGTTGGGCCGAAGGGCCTGTTTCTACACTGTAATGTAATCTAATCTAATCTAAATGGCCCTGAGACAGTGCAGCACTCCCTCAGTCCTCACTCTCCGACAGTGCTGCACTCCCTAAGTACTCACCCTCTGACAGTGCAGCACTCCCTCAGTACAGATCATCCGACAGTGCAGAACTCCCTCAGTACTGACCGTCCAACGGTGCAGCACTCCCTCAGCACTCACCCTCTGACGGTACATCACTCCCTCAGTACTTAACCACCGATAGTGCAGCACTCCCTCAGTACTCACCCTCTGACAGTGCAGCACTCCCTCAGTACTCACCCTCTGACAGTGCAGCACTCCCTCAGTACTGATTCTCCGACAGTGCAGCCTCGTTCAGTACTGATCGTCTGACAGGTGCAACACTCCCTCAGTACTGACCCTCTGACAGTGCAGCAACCCCTCAGTACTCACCCTCTGGTCGTGCAACACTCCCTCAGTACTCACCCTCTGACAGCGCAGCACGCCCTCAGCACTCACCTTCCGACAGTGCAGCACTTGGTCAGCACTGACCATTCGACAGTGCAGCAGTCGCTCAGTACTGACCCTCTGTCAGCGAGCCACTCCCTCAGTACACACCCTCTGATAGTGCAGCACTCCCTCAGTTGTCAGTTTCAGCTGTCGCTGTAGTGGCCGGTATATTGGGTCCAGGTCGATGTGTTTGTTGATGGAGTTTGTGGATGAATGCCATGCTTCTAGGAATTCCCTGGCTGTTCTCTGTCTGGCTTGCCCTATAATGGTAGTGTTGTCCCAGTCGAATTCATGTTGCTTGTCAGTTTGTGTGATGGTGTCCCTGGTAGCGATCCGCATCCATGAACATCAGCTAGCCACGAAACGCCACGACCAGCTATCCTTAGTAGCCACACACGCAGACGACAAGCAACATGAATTCGACTGGGACAACACTACTATCATAGGGCAAGCCAGACAGAGAACAGCCAGGGAATTCCTAGAAGCATGGCATTCATCCACAAACTCCATCAACAAACACATCGACCTGGACCCAATATACCAACCACTACAGCGACAGCTGAAACTGACAACCGGAAGCGGCAGGGACAGGCCACTATAAATGCTGGAGGAAACACCACAGAAGCGCTTCACAGGAGGCTCCCAAGCACTGAGGATGTCACCTAGACAGGGGACGAAACGTTTGCAACAAAAACTTCCAGTTCGGCGAACAGAACCACAACAACAAGCACCCGAGCTACAAATCTTCACCCAAACTTTGAACTCGCTCAGTACTGACCCTCTGACAGTGAGGCACTCCCTCCGTCCAAACCCTCTGATAGTGCAGCACTCCCTCAGTACTGACCCTCTGATAGTGCAGCACTCCCTCAGTACTGACCCTCTGATAGTGCAGCACTCCCTCAGTACTCACCCTCTGACAGTGCAGCACTCCCTCAGTACTGACCCTCTGATAGTGCAGCACTCCCTCAGTACTGACCCTCTGACAGTGCAGCACTCCCTCAGTACTGACCCTCTGATAGTGCAGCACTCCCTCAGGTACTGACCCTCTGATAGTGCAGCACTCCCTCAGTACTGACCCTCTGACAGTGCAGCACTCCCTCAGTACTGACCCTCTGATAGTGCAGCACTCCCTCAGTACTCACCCTCTGACAGTGCAGCACTCCCTCAGTACTGACCCTCTGATAGTGCAGCACTCCCTCAGTACTGACCCTCTGATAGTGCAGCACTCCCTCAGTACTGACCCTCTGACAGTGCAGCACTCCCTCAGTACTGACCCTCTGATAGTGCAGCACTCCCTCAGGTACTGACCCTCTGATAGTGCAGCACTCCCTCAGTACTGACCCTCTGATAGTGCAGCACTCCCTCAGTACAAACCCTCTGTTAGTGCAGCACTCGCTCAGTACTCACCCTCGGACAGTGAGGCACTCTCTCAGTAGTGATCCTCTGACAGGGCAGTACTGACACTGTACTCACCCACTGACAGTGCAGCGCTCGCTCAGTATTCACTTTCTGACAATGCAGCACTCCCTCAGCACTGACCCTCTGACAGTGCTGCACTCCCTCAGTACTCACCCTCTGACAGTGCAGTACTCCCTCAGTACTCACCCTCTGACAGTGCTGCATTCACTCAGGACTCACCCTCCTACAGTGCTGCACTCGCTCAGTACTCACTCTCCGACAGTGCTGCAGTCCCTCTGTACTCAACTTTTGACAGTGCGGCACTCCCTCAGTACTGACCCTTTGACAGTGCAGCACTCCCTCAGTACTCACCCTCTGACAGTGCTGCATTCACTCAGGACTCACCCTCCTACAGTGCTGCACTCGCTCAGTACTCACTCTCCGACAGTGCTGCAGTCCCTCTGTACTCAACTTTTGACAGTGCTGCATTCCCTCAGTACTCACCCTCTGACTGTGCAGCACTCCCTCAGTACTCACCCTCCGACAGTGCTGCACTCACTCAGTACTCACACTCTGACAGTGCAGCACTCCCTCAGTACTGACCCTCTGACAGTGCGGCATGCCCTCAGCACTGACCCTCCAACAGTGCAGCGTTCCCTCAGTACTCACCCTCTGACCGTGCAGCACTCTCTCAGTACTGATCTTCTGACAGTGCAGAGTTCCCTCAGTACTCACCCTCAGACAGTACAGCACTCCCTCAGTATACACCCTCTGATAGCACAGCACTCCCTCAGTACTCACCCTCTGACTGGGAGGCAATTCCTCAGTACGCACCCTCTGACAGTGCAGCATTCCCTCAGGTACTGACCCTCTGACAGTGCAGTATTCCCTCAGTACTCACCCTCTGACAGTGCAGCACTCCTTCAGTACTCACCCTCTGACAGTGCAGCACTCCCTCAGGTACTGACCCTCTGACAGTGCAGTATTCCCTCAGTACTCACCCTCTGACAGTGCAGCACTCCCTCAGTACTCACCCTCTGACAGTGCAGAACTCCCTCAGTACTGACCCTCCAACGGTGCAGCACTCCCTCAGTACTCACCCTCTGATAGTGCAGCACTCTCTCAGTACTCACCCTCTGACAGTGCTGCATTCCCTCAGCACTCACCGTCCGACAGTGCGGCACTCCCTCAGTACTCACCCTCTGTCAGTGCTGCACTCCCTCAGTACTCACCCTCTGACAGTGCAGCACTCACTCAGTTGTCACCTTCCAACAGTGCAGCACTCCCTCATACTGGTCCTCTGACAGTGTTGCACTCCCTCAGTACTCACCCTTCTGACAATGCTGCACTCCCTCAGTACTCACCCTCCGACAGTGCTGCACTCCCTCATACTGATCCTCTGACAGTGCGGCACTCGCTCAGTACTCATCCTCTGACAGTGCTGCATTCCCTCAGCACTCACCCTCTAACAGTGCAGCACTCCCTCAGTACTGACCCTCCGACAGTGCAGCAAGCCCTCAGTTCTCACCCTCTGACACTGCAACACTCGCTCAGTTGTCACCCTACGACAGTGCTGCACTCTCTCAGTACTCACCCTCTGACAGTGCTGCGCTCCCTCAGTACTCACCCTCTGACAGTGCTGCATTCCCTCGGTACTCACCCTCCGACAGTGCTGCAGTCCCTCGGTACTCACCCTCCGAATGTGCTGCACTCACTGAGTAATGATCCTCTGATAGTGAGGCATTCCCTCAGTACTCACCTTTTGACAGTGCTGCCCTCACTCCGTACTGATCCTCCGACAGTGCTGCATTCTCTCTGTACTCACCCTCCGATGGTACAGCATTCCCTCATACTGAACCTCTGGTAGTGCAGCACTCCCTCAGTACTCACCCTCTGACAGTGCTGCATTCCCTCAGTACTTACCCTCCAAATGTGCTGCACTCACTGAGTAATGATCCTCCGACAGTGCTGCATTCCCTCGGTACTCATCCTCTGACAGTGTAGCACTCCCTCAGTACTGAATTTCTGACAGTGCAGCACTCGCTCAGTACTCACCCTCTGACAGTGCAGCACTACCTCAGTACTCACCCTCTGATAGTGCTGCACTCCCTCAGGTACTGACCCTCTGATAGTGCAGCACTCCCTCAGTACTGACCCTCTGACAGTGCAGCACTCCCTCAGTACTGACCCTCTGATAGTGCAGCACTCCCTCAGGTACTGACCCTCTGATAGTGCAGCACTCCCTCAGTACTGACCCTCTGACAGTGCAGCACTCCCTCAGTACTGACCCTCTGATAGTGCAGCACTCCCTCAGTACTCACCCTCCGACAGTGCTGCATTCCCTCAATACTCACCGTCTGACAGTGCAGTGCTGCCTCAGTACTCACCCTGCGACAGTGAGGCACTCCCTCAGTACTCACCCTCTGATAGTGCTGCACTCGCTCATAACTGACCCTCCGACAGTGCATCACTCGCTCAGTTGTCACCCTCCGACAGTGCAGTAATCCATCATACTGATCCTCTGACAGTGCTGCGCTGCCTCAGTACTCACCCTCTGACTGTGTGGCACTCCCTCAGTACTCACCCTCTGACAGTGTAGCATCCCTCAGTACTCACCCTCTGACAGTGCTGCACTCCTTTAGTACTCACCCTCTGACAGTGCTGCATTCCCTCGGTACTCACCCTCGGTATGTGCTGCACTCACTGAGTAATGATCCTCTGATAGTGAGGCATTCCCTCAGTACTCACCTTTTGACAGTGCTGCCCTCGCTCCGTACTGATCCCTCAGTACTGAACCTCAAACAGTGCGGCGCTCGTTCTGTATTCACCCTCTGACAGTGCTGCACTCCCTCATTACTCACCCTCCGACAGTGCAGTACTCCTTCAGTACTCACTCTCTGACAGTGCAGCATTCCCTCAGTACTAACCCTCTGTCAGAGCAGCACTCCCTCAGTACCCACCCTCTGACAGTGCGGCACTCCCTCAGTACTCACCCTCTGACAGTGCAGCATTCCCTCAGTACCCACCCTCTGACAGTGCGGCACTCCCTCAGTACTCACCCTCCGACAATGCAGCACTCCCTCATACTGATCCTCTGACAGTGCTGCCCTCGCTCCGTACTGAATGTCCGACAGTGCAGCACTCCCTCAGTACTCACCCTCTGACAGTGAGGCACTGGCTCAT
The DNA here is from genome assembly GCF_037043375.1 of Chiloscyllium plagiosum. Lineage (NCBI taxonomy): Eukaryota > Metazoa > Chordata > Chondrichthyes > Orectolobiformes > Hemiscylliidae > Chiloscyllium > Chiloscyllium plagiosum. Next base: position 39,437,716 of record NW_028270183.1, read on the forward strand.
TACTCACCCTCTGACAGTGAGGAACTCCCTTAATACTGACCCTCCGACAGTGAGGCAATTGCTAAGTACTCACCCTCTGACAGTGAGGAACTCGCTTAATACTGACCCTCCGACAGTGAGGCATTTGCTAAGTACTCACCATCTGACAGTGAGACAGTCTCTCAGTCCTCACCCTCTGACAGTGCTGCCCTCACTCTATACTGAATGTCCGACAGTGCAGCACTCCCTCAGTACTCACCCTCCGACAGCGCTGCACTCCCTCAGTACTCACCCTCTGACAGTGCTGCACTCCCTCAGTACTCAACCTCTGACAGTGCAGCACTCCCTCAGTACTCACCCTCCGACAGCGCTGCACTCCCTCAGTACTCACCCTCCAACAGTGCTGCACTCCCTCAGTACTCAACCTCTGACAGTGCAGCACTCCCTCAGTACTCACCCTCTGACAGTGCAGCACTCCCTCAGTACTCACCCTCCGACAGTGCAACACTCCCTCAGTACTCACCCTCCGACAATGCAGCACTCCCTCAGTACTCACCCTCCGACAGCGCTGCACTCCCTCAGTACTCACCCTCTGACAGTGCTGCACTCCCTCAGTACTCAACCTCTGACAGTGCAGCACTCCCACAGTACTCACCCTCCGACAGCGCTGCACTCCCTCAGTACTCACCCTCTGACAGTGCAGCACTCCCTCAGTACTCACCCTCCGACAGTGATGCACTCCCTCGGTACTCACCCTCTGACAGTGCAGCACTCTCTCATACTCGCCCTCCGACAGTGCAGCACTCCCTCAGTACTCACCCTCTGACAGTACAGCACTCCCTCAGTACTCACCCTCTGACAGTGCTGCACTCCCTCAGTACTCAACCTCTGACAGTGCAGCACTCCCTCAGTACTCACCCTCCGACAGCGCTGCACTCCCTCAGTACTCACCCTCTGACAGTGCAGCACTCCCTCAGTACTCACCCTCCGACAGTGATGCACTCCCTCGGTACTCACCCTCTGACAGTGCAGCACTCTCTCATACTCGCCCTCCGACAGTGCAGCACTCCCTCAGTACTCACCCTCTGACAGTACAGCACACCCTCAGTACTCACCCTCTGACAGTGCAGCACTCGCTCAGTACACAACCCTCCGACAGTGCAGTACTTCCTTAGTACTCACCCTCCGACAATGCAGCACTCCCTAATACTGATCCTCTGACAGTGCTGTACTCGCTCAGAACTCCCCCTCTGACAGTACTGCATTCCCTCCGCACTCATCCTCTGACAGTGCAGCACTCGCTCAGTTGTCACCCTCCGCCAGTGCAGCACTCCCTCATACTGATCCTCTGACAGTGTTGCATTCCCTCAGTACTCACCCTCTGACAGTGAGGCACTTGCTCAGTACTTACCCTCTGACAGTGCAGCACTCCCTTTGTACTGACCCTCCGACAGTGAGATAATTGCTCAGTACTCACCCTCTGACAGTGAGGCAGTCCCTCAGTACTAAACCTCTGACAGTGCTGCCCTCGCTCAGTACTGAATGTCCGACAGTGCAGCACTCGCTCAGTACTCACCCTCCGGCAGTGCAGCGCTGCCTCAGTACTCACCCTCTGACAGTACAGCACTCCCTCATACTCATCCTCTGACAGTGCGGCACTCGCTCAGTACTCACCCTCCGGCAGTGCAGCGCTGCCTCAGTACTCACCCTCTGACAGTACAGCACTCCCTCATACTGATCCTCTGACAGTGTCAGAGGAATCCGACTGTGCCAGTGTGATTAATCCTTACCTTGGAGAAAGAACAGGAATCCTACAGGGATATAGTGACTTACGCTTACGTTGCAGGGAGAACGGGAATCCTGCAGTGACACAGTGATTAACCCTAACCTTATAGCGAGAACCGGGAATCCAACCCGTCACAGTGATTAACCCTTACCTTGCAGGGAGAATGGGAATCTTACAGGAACACAGTGATTAACCCTTACCTTGCATGGAGAACGCGAATTCTCCAGGTCACTGTGATTAACCCTTACCTTGCTGTTAGAATGGGCTTCCGACCGTGACGTAATGGTTAACCCTTAACCAACAGGGAGAATGGGAATCTGACAGTGCCACAGTGATTAGCTGTTACGTTTCAGGGAGAAAGGGAATTCTACAGTGCCACACTGTTTAACCCTTACCTTGCAGGAATCCTACAGGGGCAGACTGATTAACCCTGACCTTACAGGCTGAATGGGAATCCTACAGTGACAGAGTGATTAACCCTTCCCATGCAGTGAGAACCGAAATTCTACAGTGACACAGTGATTAACCCTTCCCATGCAGTGAGAACCGAAATTCTACAGTGACAGTGATTAACCCCGACCTTGCAGGGAGAATGGGAAACCTACAGAATGATTAACAGAATGATTAACCCTCACATTTCCTTGAGAATGGGCATCCTATAGGAGCACAGACATTAACCCTCACCTTCCAGGGACAACAGGAATCCTACTGTGATGCAGCGATTAACCCTTACCTTGCAGGGTGAACGGGAATCATACATGGGCACAGTGATTAACCCTTACCTTACAGGGAGATGGGGAATCCTACAGGGACTCAGTGATTAAACCTTGCTTTGCAGGGAGAACGGGAATCCTACAGCTTCGCAGTGGTTAACCCTTACCTTGCAAGGTGAATGGGAATCCTACCTGGGCACAGCAATTAACACTAAACTTGCAGGGAGAACAGGAATCCTACAGTGACACAGTAATTAAACCTTACCTTGCAGTGAGAATGTGAATCCTACAGGAACACAGTGATTAACCCTCACCTTACAGGGAAATCGGATACCTACAGTGACACAGTATTTAACCCTTACCTTGGTGGGACAATCGCTTTCTGATCGTGACATCGTAATTAACTCTTGCCTTGCAGGGAGAACAGGAATGCTACAGTGCCACAGTGATTAACTCTTATCTTGCAGGGAGTAGGGGAATACTGGAGTGACACAGTTAATAACCATACGTCACAGGGAGAAAGGAAACCCTGCAGTGAGACAATGATTAACTCTTACCTTGCAGGGAGAATGGGAATCCTATGGGGATACAGTGATTAATCCTTACCTTATATGGAGAATGGGAATGCTACAGGGACACTTGGATTAACCATTTCTTGCAGCAAGAAGTGGAATTCCTACAGGGACACTATGATTGACTCTTACCTTGCAGGGAGAACAGGAATCCTACAGTGACACAGTTGTTAACCCTTACCTTGGGGAGAACGGGAATCCTACAGGGACACAGTGATTAACCCATACCTTGCAGGGAGAACGGGAATCCTACAATGACTCAGTGATTAAACTCTACCTTGCAGGGAGGACAAGAATTGTACAGTGACACAGTGATTAACCTTACCTTGCAGGGAGAAGGGGAATTCAACATGGACACAGTGATTAATCCTTACCTTACGGGGAAATTGCAATCCTACAGTGACAGTTACCTTGCAGTAAGAATGGGATACCTACAATAACACAGTGATTAATCCAGACCTTGTAGGGAAAACCGGAATCCTACAAGGACACTGTGATTAACCCTTACCTTGCAGGAAGAACCAGAATCCTACAGTAATTAACTACTTTGCAAAGAGAACAGGATTTCTTCAGTGACAGTGTTCGACTCTTACCCTGCTGGGAGAATGGGAATCCAACAGTGACACAGTGATTAACACTTACCCTGCTGGGAGAATGGGAATCCAACAGTGACACAGTGATTAACACTTACCCTGCTGGGAGAATGGGAATCCAACAGTGACACAGTGATTAACACTTACCCTGCTGGGAGAATGGGAATCCAACAGTGACACAGTGATTAACACTTACCCTGCTGGGAGAATGGGAATCCAACAGTGACACAGTGATTAACACTTACCCTGCTGGGAGAATGGGAATCCAACAGTGACACAGTGATTAACACTTACCCTGCTGGGAGAATGGGAATCCAACAGTGACACAGTGATTAACACTTACCCTGCTGGGAGAATGTGAATCTTTTAGTGACATGTTGATTAACTATTATCTTGCTGTGAAAACGAGAGTCTTACAGGGAAAACAGCAATTCACCCTTACCTTGTATTGTGAATGGGAATTCTATGGTGACACAGCGATTAACCCTTCCCTTGCAGGGAGAACGGGAATCCTACAATAACACAGCGATTAGCCCTTACTTGCTGGGAAACTGGAATTCTACAGTGGCACTGTGATAAATCTTCCAGCAACACAGTTACCTTATGGGACGAACGGGAATCCTACAGCGAGACAAGTGATTAACCCTTGCCTTGGAATGAGAACAGAAATCAGACAGTGACACGGTGATATACCCTAACCTTACAGGGAGAAAAGGAATCCAACAGAGATTAACCCTTACCCTTACCTTGCAGGGCGAAAGAGAATTCTGCAGTGACACAGTGCTTAACCCTTACCTTGCTGGGTGAACTGGAATCCTACAGAGACAGAGCTATTAACCCTACCATTGCAGGGAGAACGGGAATCCTATAGGGAAACTGTGATTAACCCTTACCTTGCAGGGAGAATGGTCTTTTGACCACAAGACAGTGGTTAACCCTTACCTTGCATGGAGAACAGGAACTCTAGGTTGACACAGTGATTCACCCTTATCTTGCAGGGAGAAGGGGAATTTTAGTGTGTCAGTGATTAACCCTTACCTTGGATGGTGAAAGGGAAACATGCAGTGACACAGCGATTAACCCTTACCTTGCAGGGAGAACGGGAATCCTACAGTGATTCAGTGATTAACCCTTACCTTGCAGGGAGATCGAGACTCCTACAGTGACACAGTGATTAACCCTTACCTTGCAGGGAGAACGGGAATCCTACAGGGACACAGTGATTAACCCCTACCTTGCAGTGAGAATGGGAACCCAACGTGGACACAGTGTTTAACCCTTACCTTACAGGGAAATTGGAATCCTACAGGGACACAGTGATTAAAACTACCTTGCAGGAAGAACTAGAATCTTACAGGGACAAAGTGATTAACCCTTACCTTGCAGAGAGAATGGGAATCCTACAGTGACACATTGATTAACCTGTACCTTGCAGAGAGAACTGGGATGCTACAGGGACACAGTGGTTAACCCTTAACTTGGTGGGACAATGGCCTACTGACCGTGACATCGTAATTAACTCTTACCTTGCAGGAAGAATGGGAATCCTCCTGGGACTGTAGTTACCTCTTACCTTGCAGGGAGCAGGGGAATACTAGAGTGACACAGTTAATAACCATACGTCACAGGGAGAAAGGAAACCCTGCAGTGAGACAATGATTAACCCTTACCTTGCAGGAGAATGGAAATCCCACGGGGACACAGTGATTAATCCTTACCTTGCACAGAGAATGGGAATGCTACAGGGACATTGGGATTAACCGTTCCTTGCAGTGAGAAGAGAAATCCTACAGTGACACAGTGATTAACCCCTACCTTGCAGTGAGAATGGGATACCTACAGTCAGACTAATCTGGACCTTGCAGGGAGAATGAGAATACTAAAGGGACACAGTGGTTAACGGTAACCTTGCAGAGAGAACGGGCATCCAAATGTGACAGAGTGATTAACCCTTAACTTACTGATAGAATGAGAATCTTACAGTGACACAGTGATTAACCCTTACTTTGCATGGCGAATAGGAATCCTGGAGGGATATTGGGACTAACACTTACTTGGCAGGGAAAAGGGAGAACTTGCAGCGACACAGAGAATAACCCTTCCGTTGAAAGGAAAATGGGAATCCTACAAGGACACTGTGATTAACACTTACATTGCAGGGAGAACGGGAATCCTACAGGGACACAGTAAATCACCCTTAACTTGTTGGAGAATGGGACTTCTACAGTGCCAAAGTGATTAACCCTTATCTTGCAGGGAGAAGGTCAATACTAGAGTGACACAGTGTTTAACCGTTACCTTGCAAGGAAAATGGGAATCCAACAGTGACACAGTTGTTAAGCCTTAACTAGCAGGAAGAACAGGAAACCTACAATGACACAGTAATTAACCCTTACGTGGCGGTGAGAACAGGAATCCTACAGTGACACAGTTGTTAACCCTTACCTTGGGGAGAACAGGAATCCTACAGTGACACAGTGATTAACCCTTACCTTGCAGGGAGAACGGGAATCCTACAGGGACACAGTAATTAACCCTTACGTTGCGGTGAGAACAGGAATCCTACAGTGACACAGTTGTTAACCCTTACCTTGGGGAGAACGGGAATCCTACAGGGACACAGTGATTAACCCTTACCTTACAGGGAGAACAGGAATCCTACAGGGATACAGTGATTAACCCTTACCTTGCAGGGAGAACGGGAATCCTACAGGGACACAGTAATTAACCCTTACCTTGCAGCAAGAATGGGAATCTTACAGGGCACAGTGGTTAACCCTCACCTTCCAGTGAGAATGGGAAACCAATGTGGACACAGTGATTAAACCCAACCTTTGAGGGAAATTGGAATCCTACAGTGACACAGTGGTTAGCAGTTACCTTGCAGGGAGAACGGGGGTCCTACAGTGATTCAGTGATTAAACCCAACCTTGCAGTGAGAACGTGAAACCTACACTGACACAGTGATTAACCCTTACCGTGCAGATAGAATGGGAATCCTGCAGGGACACAGCGATTAACCCTTAACTTGCAGAGGGAACGAGAATTCTGCAGCAACACAGTGACCTTGCAGAGAGAATGGGCACCCAAACGTGACAGAGTGATTAACCGTTAACTTGCTGGTAGAATGGGAATTCAGCAACCATGCAGTGATTAACCCTTACCTTGCAGGGAGACCGGGAATCCTACCGGGACACGGTGATTAACGCTTACCTTGCAGGGAGAACGAGAAACCACCGACAGTTTCACAGATGTTAACCCTTACCTAGCAGGAAGAACAGGAATCCTACAGTGAAACAGTGATTAACTCTCACCTTGAAGGGGGAACAGGAATCCTACAGTGTCACAATGATTAACCCTCATCTTGCAGAGAGAACATGAATCATACAGGGACACAATGATTAATCTGTACTTTGTAGGGAGAAGGGAAATCCTACGGGGACACAGTGAGATTTCATGGAGAATGGGAATCCTACAGGGACACTGGGATAAACCCTTACTTTGCAGGGAAAAGGGGAATCCTACAGCAACCAAGTGAATTACCCTTCCCTTGCAGGGAAAATGGTATTCCTGCAATGTCACAGTGATTAATCCTTACCTTTCAGTAACTCGATGAATCCGAAAGTGACACAATGATTAACCCTTACCTTGCAATGAGAACTGGAACCCAGCGTGGACACAGTGATTAACCCTTACCTTAGAGGGAAATTAGAATCCTACAGTGATTCAGTGATTAATTCTTACCTTGCAGAGAGAATGGAAATCCTGCAGGGACAGAGCAATTAACCCTTACACTGCAGAGAGAATGGGAATCCTTCAGGGACACAGCAATTAACCCTTACCTTGCAGGGAGAGCGGGAATGCTACTGGGACACAGTGATTATCCTCTACCTTGCATGGAGAATGGAAATCCTACAGCGACATAATGATTAACCCTTACCTTACAGGGAGAACGGGAATCCTACAGTGACACAGTAATTAATCCTTATCTTGCAGGGAGAATGGGAATCCTATAATGACACTGTGATTAACCCTTACCTTGCAGGGAGGACAAGAATTGTACAGTCACTCAGCGATTAATCCTTACCTTCCAGGGAGAACGGGAGTTCTGCAGGGACACAGTGATTAACCCCTACCTTGCAGAGAGAATGGGATACCTACAGTAATACAGTGATTAATCTGGACCTTGCAGGAAGAACGAGAATACTAAAAGAAAACAGTGGTTAACGGTAACCTTGCAGGGAAAACGGGAATCCTACAGGTTAATACTCTGACCAATAAAGGAAAGCATACCAACCGCGCTCTTCACTATCCTATCTACCTACGACTCCACTTTCAAGGAGCTATGAACTGCACTCCAAGGTCTCTTTGTTCAGCAACACTCCCTAGGACCTTACCATTAAGTGTATAAGTCCTGCTAAGATTTGCTTTCCCAAAGTGCAGCACCTCGCATTTATCTGAATTAAACTCCATCTGCCACTTTTCAGCCCATTGGCCCATCTGGTCCAGATCCTGTTGTAATCTGAGGTAACCCTCTTCATTGTCCACTACACCGCCAGTTTTGGTGTCATCTGCAAACTTACTAACAGTACCTCTTATGTTCGCATCCAAATCATTTATGTGAATGACAAAAAATAGAGGACCCAGCACCAATCCTTGTGACACTCCACTGGTCACAGGCCTCCAGTCTGAAAAACAACCCTCCACCACCATCCTCTGTCTTCTACCTTTGAGCCAGTTCTTAGATTAGATTAGATTAGATTACAGTGTGGAAACAGGCCCTTCGGCCCAACAAGTCCACACCGACCCGCCGAAGCGAAACCCACCCATACCCCTACATTTACCCCTTACCTAACACTACGGGCAATTTAGCATGGCCAATTCACCTGACCTGCACATCTTTGTGACTGTGGGAGGAAACCGGAGCACCCGGAGGAAACCCACGCAGACACGGGGAGAACGTGCAAACTCCTGAGGCGGGAATTGAACCCGGGTCTCTGACGCTGTGAGGCAGCAGTGCTAACCACTGTGCCACCGTGCCGCCCACACCTTGCCGCCTGTATCCAAATGGCTAGTTCTCCCTGTATTCCGTGAGATCTAACCTTGGTAATCAATCCCCCATGGGGAACCTTGTTGAACGCCTTACTGAAGTTTCAATTACACTGGGCACTGTGTCCAGTTCCCCTCACAATGCACACCATGTCCAGTTCCTCTCATACTGGGCACTGTGTCCAGGTCGGTCACACTGGGCACTGCGTCCAGTTCTGATTACACTGGGCATCATGCCCAGTTCCTCTAACACTGAGTATTATGTCCATTTCCGGTCACACTGGGCACTGTGTCCAATTCCGATTACAGTTGGCACCACATCGGATTCCAGTCACGTTGGGCACCATGTAGAGTTCTAGTCACACTGGGAACTGGGACCAACTTTAGTGATACCGGGCACTATGTCTTTTTCCAGTCACAGTGGGCACCATGTCCATTTCTGGTCACACTGAGTGTTGTGTCCAGTCCGAGTTACAGTGGTCACTGTGTCCAGTTCCCTTCCAGTTTCAGTCACTTTGGGCAGCGAGTCTAGTGCTGAAAATGTGTTGCTGGAAAAGTGCAGCAGGTCAGGCAGCATCCAAGGAGCAGGAGAATTGACGCTTCGGGCATGAGCCCTTCTTCAGGTCGGATCTCCAGCATCTGCAGTTCTCACTTTCTCCTAGCAGCGAGTCTAGTCCCAATCATGCTGGGCACTCTGTCCAGTTCCGGTCACACTGGGCACCTTCTCCATTTCCGGTCACCCTGGATACTGTATACAGTTCCTCTCACACTGGGCACTGTGCCCAGTTCCTCTCACACTGGGCACTGTGTTCAGTTCCCCTCACACTGGGCACTGTGTCCAGTTCCGGTCACACTGGGCACTGTGTCCAGTTCCGGTCACAATGGCACTGTGTCCAGTTCTTTCAATAATGGGGACTGTATCTAGATCCTCTCACTCTAGTCTCCTTGTCTAGTTCTGGCCATGCTGCGCACCATGTCCTGTTCCTCTCACACTGCACACCATGTCCAGTGCCTCTCATACTGGGCACCATGTCCTGTTCCTCTCAGACTGGGCACCATGTCCAGCGCCTCTCATACTGCACACCATGTCCTGTTCCTCTCACACTGGGCACCATGTCCAGCGCCTCTCACACTGGGCACCATGTCCAGCGCCTCTCACACTGCGCACCGTGTCCAGTTCCAATCACATTGGGCACCATGTCCATTTCTGGTCAAACTGGGCACTGTGTCCTGTTCCTCTCACATTGGGCACCATGTCCAGTTCCCCTCTAGTTTCAGTCACACTGGGCAGCGAGTCTAGTCACAATCATGCTTGACACCATGTCCAGTTCCTGTCACACTGGGCACTGTGTCGAGTTCCCCTCACACTGGGCAATGTGTCCAGTTCCTCTCATACTGGGCACCGTGTCGAAATCTGGTCAGTTCAGATTATACTGGGCACTGTGTCCAGTTCCTACAATACTGAGTATTGTGTCCAGCTCTGGTCACACTGGGCACTGCGTCCTGTTCCAATTACAGATGGCAGTGCATTGGATTCCGGTTGCACAGGGCACAAAGTCGTGTTCCTGTCACACTGGGCACTGTGTCCAGTTCCTCTCACAGTGGAGAAAGTGAGGACTGCAGATGCTGGAGATCAGAGCTGAAAATGTGTTGCTGGAAAAGCGCAGCAGGTCAGGCAGAATCCAAGGAGCAGGAGAATCGACGTTTCGGGCATGAGCCCTTCCTGAAGAATAACACTGGGCACTGTGTCCAGTTTGAGTGACACTGGGCACTGCATCCAATTCCTCTCACACTCTGCACCATGTCCATTTCCGGTCACACTGGGCATGGTGTCTGGTTTCTCTCACACTGTGCACTGTTTCCAGTTCCGGTCACACTGGGCACTGTGTCCAGTTCTTGTCACACTGGGCACAGTGTCCAGTTTCTCTCATAATGGGCACTGTGTCCAGATCCTCTCACTCTAGTCTCTGTGTCTAGTTCTGGCCATGCTGCACACCATGTCCTGTTCCTCTCACACTGCACACCATGTCCTGTTCCTCTGACACTGGGCACCATGTCCTGTTCCTCTCACACTGGGCACCATGTCCTGTTCCTCTCACACTGGGTACCATGTCCAGTGCCTCTCACACTGGGCACTGTGTCCAGTGCCTCTCACATTGGGCACCATGTCCTGTTCTGGTCAAACTGGGCACCATGTCCAGTTCCCCTCACACTGCACACCATGTCCTATTCCGGTCACACTGAGCACTGCATCCTGTTCTTGTCACACTGGGCACTGTGTTCAGTTCTGAGTGCACTGGGCATCATGCCCAGTTCCTCGAACACTGAGTATTGTGTTCAGCTCCGATCACACTGGGCACTGTGTCTATGTCCAGTGACACTGGGCGCCGTGTCCACTTCCCCTCACACTGGGCACACTGTCCAGTTCCTCTCACACTGGGTACTGTGTCGAGTTCCAATAACACTGGGCACTGTGTCCACTTCCCTGCGCACTGGGCACCATGTCCAGTTCTGGTCACACTGGAAGCTGTGTCCAGTTCTGGTCACACTGGGCACTGTGTCCAGTTCCAGCAACACTGGGCACCATGTCCAGTTCTGGTCACACTGGAAGCTGTGTCCAGTTCTGGTCACACTGGGCACTGTGTCCAGTTCCAGCAACACTGGGCACCATGTCCAGATCTGGTCAAACTGCACACTGTGTCCAGCTCCTATTGTACTGGTCACCGTGTCCAGTTCCTCTAACACTGGGCACTGTGTCCAGTTTGAGTGACACTGGGCACTGCATCCAATTCCTCTCACACTCTGCACCATGTCCATTTCTGGTCACACTGGGCATGGTGTCTGGTTTCTCTCACACTGTGCACTGTTTCCAGTTCCAGTTACACTGGGCACTGTGTCCAGTTCCCTTCACAATGGGCACCATGTCCAGTGTGGTCATGGTGTAAATCGTGCCCAGTTCCTCTAACATTGAGTATTGTGTCAATTTCCGGTCACACTGGGTGTGGTGTCCAGTTCCGATCACAGTTGGCACCACTTCGGGTTCCAGTCACATTGGGCACATTGCCGTGTTCATGTCACACTGGACACTGTGTCCAGTTCGTGTCACACTGGGCACTGTGTCCAGTTCTGATTACAGTTGGCCCCGCATAGGAATCCAGTCACGTTGGGCAGCATGTAGAGTTCCAGTCACACTGGGAACTGGGACCAAGTTTCGTGATACCGGGCACTATGTCCTTTTCCAGTCACAGTGGTCACCATGTCCATTTCTGGTCACACTGAATGTTGTGTCCAGTCCGAGTTACAGTGGTCACTGTGTCCAGTTCCCCTCCAGTTTCGGTCACTTTGGGCTGCGGGTCTAGTCCCAATCATGCTGGGCACTCTGTCCAGTTCCGGTCACACTGGGCACTATGTTCAGTTCCTGTCACACTGGGCACGATGTCCAGTTCCTCTCACCCTGGGTACTGTGTCCAGTTCCTCTCATACTGGGCACTGTGTCCACTTCCCCGCACACTGGGCACAATGTCCAGTTCTGGTCACACTGGAAACTGTGTCCAGTTCCTCCAACACTGAGTATTGTGTCCAGCTCTGGTCACACTGGACACTGCGTCCTGTTCCAATTACAGTTGGCAGTGCATTGGATTCCGGTATCACTGGGCACCGTGTCACATTTTGTCACACTGGACACTGTCCTGTTCCCGTCACACTGGGCACTGTATCCAGTTCCAGTCATCCTGGGCACTGTATCCAATTCCAGTCAACCTGGGAACTGGGTCCAGTTTCAGTGACATTGGGTACTGTGTGCAGTTCCAGTCACAGTGTTCACTGTGTCCAGATCTCCTCCAGTTTCGGTCACAGTCTCAGTCATGCTGGGCACCATGTCCAGTTCCTCTCACACTGGGCACTATGTCCAGTTCCCCTCACACTGGGCACTGTGTCCAGTTCTGGTCACACTGGGCACTCTGTCCAGTTCCCCTCACACTGGGCACTGTGTTGAGTTCCCCTCACACTGGACACTATGTCCAGTTCTCCTCACATTGGGCACTGTGTCCAGTTCCGGTCACACTGGGCACCGTGTCCAGTTCCGGTCACACTGGGCACTGTGTCCAGTTCTTGTCACACTGGGCACAGTGTCCAGTTCCGGTCACACTGGGCACCATGTCCAGTTCTTGTCCCACTGGGTACTGTGTCCAGTTTCTCTCATAATGGGCACTGTGTCCAGATCCTCTCACTCTAGTCTCTGTGTCTAGATCTGGCCATGCTGCACACCATGTCCTGTTCCTCTCACACTGCACACCATGTCTTGTTCCTCTCACACTGGGCACCATGTCCTGTTCCTCTGACACTGGGCACCATGTCCTGTTCCTCTCACACTGGGCCGATGTCCTGTTCCTCTCACACTGGGCACCATGTCCAGTGCCTCTCACATTGGGCACTGTGTCCAGTGCCTCTCACATTGGGCACCATGTCCTGTTCTGGTCAAACTGGGCACCATGTCCAGTTCCCCTCACACTGCACACCATGTCCTATTCCGGTCACACTGAGCACTGCATCCTGTTCTTTTCACACTGGGCACTGTGTTCAGTTCTGAGTGACACTGGGCATCATGCCCAGTTCCTCGAACACTGAGTATTGTGTTCAGCTCCGATCACACTGGGCACTGTGTCTATTTCCAGTGACATTGGGTGCCGTGTCCACTTCCCCTCACACTGGGCACACTGTCTAGTTCCTCTCACACTGGGTACTGTGTCGAGTTCCAATAAAACTGGGCACTCTGTCCACTTCCCCGCGCACTGGGCACCATGTCCAGTTCTGGTCACACTGGAAGCTGTGTCCAGTTCTGGTCACACTGGGCACTGTGTCCAGTTCCAGCAACACTGGGCACCATGTCCAGATCTGGTCAAACTGCACACTGTGTCCAGCTCCTATTGTACTGGTCACCGTGTCCAGTTCCTCTAACACTGGGCACTGTGTCCAGTTTGAGTGACACTGGGCACTGCATCCAATTCCTCTCACACTCTGCACCATGTCCATTTCTAGTCACACTGGGCATGTTGTCTGGTTTCTCTCACACTGTGCACTGTTTCCAGTTCCAGTTACACTGGGCACTGTGTCCAGTTCCCTTCACAATGGCCCAGTTCCTCTAACATTGAGTATTGTGTCAATTTCCGGTCACACTGGGTGTGGTGTCCAGTTCCGATCACAGTTGGCACCACTTCGGGTTCCAGTCACATTGGGCACATTGCCGTGTTCATGTCACACTGGACACTGTGTCCAAGTCGTGTCACACTGGGCACTGTGTCCAGTTCTGATTACAGTTGGCACCGCATAGGAATCCAGTCACATTGGGCACCATGTAGAGTTCCAGTCACACTGGGAACTGGGACCAAGTTTCGTGATACCGGGCACTATGTCCTTTTCCAGTCACAGTGGTCACCATGTCCATTTCTGGTCACACTGAATGTTGTGTCCAGTCCGAGTTACAGTGGTCACTGTGTCCAGTTCCCCTCCAGTTTCGGTCACTTTGGGCAGCGGGTCTAGTCCCAATCATGCTGGGCACTCTGTCCAGTTCCGGTCACACTGGGCACTATGTTCAGTTCCTGTCACACTGGGCACGATGTCCAGTTCCTCTCACCCTGGGTACTGTGTCCAGTTCCTCTCATACTGGGCACTGTGTCCACTTCCCCGCACACTGGGCACAATGTCCAGTTCTGGTCACACTGGAAACTGTGTCCAGTTCCTCCAACACTGAGTATTATGTCCAGCTCTGGTCACACTGGACACTGCGTCTGTTCCAATTACAGTTGGCAGTGTATTGGATTCCGGTATCACTGGGCACCGTGTCACATTTTGTCACACTGGACACTGTCCTGTTCCCGTCACACTGGGCACTGTATCCAGTTCCAGTCATCCTGGGCACTGTATCCAATTCCAGTCAACCTGGGAACTGGGTCCAGTTTCAGTGACATTGGGCACTGTGTGCAGTTCCAGTCACAGTGTTCACTGTGTCCAGTTCTCCTCCAGTTTCGGTCACAGTCTCAGTCATGCTGGGCACCATGTCCAGTTCCACTCACACTGGGCACTATGTCCAGTTCCCCTCACACTGGGCACTGTGTCCAGTTCTGGTCACACTGGGCACTCTGTCCAGTTCTGGTCACACTGGGCACTGTGTCCAGTTCTGGTCACACTGGGCACTGTGTTGAGTTCCCCTCACACTGGACACTATGTCCAGTTCTCCTCACATTGGGCACTGTGTCCAGTTCCGGTCACACTGGGCACCGTGTCCAGTTCCGGTCACACTGGGCACTGTGTCCAGTTCTTGTCACACTGGGCACAGTGTCCAGTTCCGGTCACACTGGGCACCATGTCCAGTTCTTGTCCCACTGGGTACTGTGTCCAGTTTCTCTCATAATGGGCACTGTGTCCAGATCCTCTCACTCTAGTCTCTGTGTCTAGTTCTGGCCATGCTGCACACCATGTCCTGTTCCTCTCACACTGCACACAATGTCCTGTTCCTCTCACACTGGGCACCATGACCTGTTCCTCTGACACTGGGCACCATGTCCTGTTCCTCTCACACTGGGCACCATGTCCTGTTCCTCTCACACTGGGCACCATGTCCAGTGCCTCTCACATTGGGTACTGAGTCCAGTGCCTCTCACATTGGGCACCATGTCCTGTTCTGGTCAAACTGGGCACCATGTCCAGTTCCCCTCACACTGCACACCATGTCCTATTCCGGTCACACTGAGCACTGCATCCTGTTCTTGTCACACTGGGCACTGTTTCCACTTCCCCGCACTCTGGGCACCATGTCCAATTCTGGTCACACTGGAAACTGTGTCCAGTTCCAGCAACACTGGGCACTGTGTCCAGTTCTTGTCACACTGGGCACTGCATCCAATTCCTCTCACACTCTGCACCATGTTCATTTCCGGTCACACTGGGCATGGTGTCTGGTTTCTCTCACACTGTGCACTGTTCCCATTTCCAGTTACACTGGGCACCGTGTCCAGTTCTGGTCAGACTGGGCACCGTGTCCACTTCCGCTCACACTGGGCACTATGTCCGGTTCCAGTCATAATGGGCACTGTGTCGAATTCTGGTCACACTGGGCACTGTGTTCAGTTAAGATTAGACTGGGAACTGGCTCCAGTTTTAGTGACACTGGGCAGCCTTTCTATTTCTGGTCACACTGAGTGCTGTGTTCAGTTCCAGTCACAGTGGTCACTGTGTCCAGTTCCTCTCCAGGTTTGGTCACACTGGGGAGCGAGTCCAGTCTCAGTCATGCTGTACACCATATCCAGTTCCTCTCACATTGGGCATTATGTCCAGGTCCGGTCACACTGGGCACTATGTTCAGTTCCTGTCACACTGGGCACGATGTCCAGTTCCTCTCACCCTGGGTACTGTGTCCAATTCCTCTCATACTGGGCACTGTGTCCACTTCCCCGCACACTGGTCACAATGTCCAGTTCTGGTCACACTGGAAACTGTGTCCAGTTCCTCCAACACTGAGTGTTATGTCCAGCTCTGGTCACACTGGACACTGCGTCCTGTTCCAATTACCGTTGGCAGTGCATTGGATTCCGGTATCACTGGGCACCGTGTCACATTTTGTCACACTGGACACTGTCCTGTTCCGGTCACACTGGGCACTGTATCCAGTTCCAGTCATCCTGGGCACTGTATCCAATTCCAGTCAACCTGGGAACTGTGTCCAGTTTCAGTGACATTGGGCACTGTGTGCAGTTCCAGTCACAGTGTTCACTGTGTCCAGTTCTCCTCCAGTTTCGGTCACAGTCTCAGTCATGCTGGGCACCATGTCCAGTTCCTCTCACACTGGGCACTATGTCCAGTTCCCCTCACACTGGGCACTGTGTCCAGTTCTGGTCACACTGGGCACTGTGTTGAGTTCCCCTCACCCTGGACACTATGTCCAGTTCTCCTCACATTGGGCACTGTGTCCAGTTCTTGTCACACTGGGCACCGTGTCCAGTTCCGGTCACACTGGGCACTGTGTCCAGTTCTTGTCACACTGGGCACAGTGTCCAGTTCCGGTCACACTGGGCACCATGTCCAGTTCTTGTCCCACTGGGTACTGTGTCCAGTTTCTCTCATAATGGGCACTGTGTCCAGATCCTCTCACTCTAGTCTCTGTGTCTAGTTCTGGCCATGCTGCACACCATGTCCTGTTCCTCTCACACTGCACATAATGTCCTGTTCCTCTCACACTGGGCACCATGTCCTGTTCCTCTCACACTGGGCACCATGTCCTGTTCCTCGCACACTGGGCACCATGTCCAGTGCCTCTCACATTGGGTACTGAGTCCAGTGCCTCTCACATTGGGCACCATGTCCTGTTCTGGTCAAACTGGGCACCATGTCCAGTGCCTCTCACACTGGGTACTGTGTCGAGTTCCAATAACACTGGGCACTGTGTCCACTTCCCCGCGCACTGGGCACCATGTCCAGTTCTGGTCACACTGGAAGCTGTGTCCAGTTCTGGTCACACTGGGCACTGTGTCCAGTTCCAGCAACACTGGGCACCATGTCCAGATCTGGTCAAACTGCACACTGTGTCCAGCTCCTATTGTACTGGTCACCGTGTCCAGTTCCTCTAACACTGGGCACTGTGTCCAGTTTGAGTGACACTGGGCACTGCATCCAATTCCTCTCACACTCTGCACCATGTCCATTTCTGGTCACACTGGGCATGGTGTCTGGTTTCTCTCACACTGTGCACTGTTTCCAGTTCCAGTTACACTGGGCACCGTGTCCAGTTCTGGTCACACTGGACACTGTGTCCAGTTCCCTTCACAATGGGCACCATGTCCAGTGTGGTCATCGTGCCCAGTTCCTCTAACATTGAGTATTGTGTCAATTTCCGGTCACACTGGGTGTGATGTCCAGTTCCGATCACAGTTGGCACCACTTCGGGTTCCAGTCACATTGGGCACATTGCCATGTTCATGTCACACTGGACACTGTGTCCAAGTCGTGTCACACTGGGCACTGTGTCCAGTTCTGATTACAGTTGGCACCGCATAGGAATCCAGTCACATTGGGCACCATGTAGAGTTCCAGTCACACTGGGAACTGGGACCAAGTTTCGTGATACCGGGCACTATGTCCTTTTCCAGTCACAGTGGTCACCATGTCCATTTCTGGTCACACTGAATGTTGTGCTCAGTCCGAGATACAGTGGTCACTGTGTCCAGTTCCCCTCCAGTTTCGGTCACTTTGGGCAGCGGGTCTAGTCCCAATCATGCTGGGCACTCTGTCCAGTTCCAGTCACACTGGGCACTATGTCCAGTTCCTCTCACCCTGGGTACTGTGTCCAGTTCCTCTCATACTGGGCACTGTGTCCACTTCCCCGCACACTGGGCACAATGTCCAGTTCTGGTCACACCGGAAACTGTGTCCAGTTCCTCCAACACTGAGTATTATGTCCAGCTCTGGTCACACTGGACACTGCGTCCTGTTCCAATTACAGTTGGCAGTGCATTGGATTCCGGTATCACTGGGCACCGTATCACATTTTGTCACACTGGACACTGTCCTGTTCCGGTCACACTGGGCACTGTGTTGAGTTCCCCTCACACTGGGCACTGTGTCCAGTTCTCCTCACATTGGCCACTGTGTGCAGTTCCGGTCACACTGGGCACTGTGTCCAGTTCCGGTCACACTGGGCACTGTGTCCAGTTCCAGTCACAGTTTTCACTGTGTCCAGTTCTCCTCCAGTTTTGGTCACAGTCTCAGTCATGCTTGGCACCATGTCCAGTTCCTCTCACACTGGGCACTATGTCCAGTTCCCCTCACACTGGGCACTGTGTCCAGTTCCGGTCACACTGGGCACTCTGTCCAGTTCCCCTCACACTGGGCACTGTGTTGAGTTCCCCTCACACTGGACACTATGTCCAGTTCTCCTCACATTGGGCACTGTGTCCAGTTCTCCTCACATAGGCCACTGTGTCCAGTTCCGGTCACACTGGGCACTGTGTCCAGTTCTTGTCACACTGGGCACTGTGTCCAATTCCGGTCACACTGGGCACCATGTCCAGTTCTTGTCCCACTGGGTACTGTGTCCATTTTCTCTCATAATGGGCACTGTGTCCAGATCCTCTCACTCTAGTCTCTGTGTCTAGTTCTGGCCATGCTGCACACCATGTCCTGTTCCTCTCACACTGCACACCATGTCCAGTGCCTCTCACATTGGGCACTGTGTCCAGTTCCTATCACATTGGGCACCATGTCCTGTTCTGGTCAAACTGGGCACCATGTCCAGTTCCCCTCACACTGGGCACCATGTCCTATTCCGGTCACACTGAGCACTGCATCCTGTTCTTGACACACTGGGCACTGTGTTCAGTTCTGAGTGCACTGGGCATCATGCCCAGTTCCTCGAACACTGAGTATTGTGTTCAGTTCCGATCACACTGGGCACTGTGTCGATTTCCAGTCACACTGGGTACCGTGTCCAGTTCCCCTCCCACTGGGCACACTGTCTATTTTCTCTCACACTGGATATGCTGTCAAGCTCCAGTAGCACTGGGCACTGTGTCCAGATTCCTCTCACACTGGGCACTATGTCCAGTTCCTGTCACACTGGGCACTGTGCCCAGTTCTGGTCACACTGGGCACTGTATCCAGTTCTGGTCACACTGGGCACTGTATCCAGTTCTGGTCACACTGGGCACTATGCCCAGTTCCTGTCACACTGGGCACTGTGCCCAGTTCTGGTCACACTGGGCACTGTATCCAGTTCCGGTCACACTTGGCACTGTGTCCAGTTCCCCTCACACTGGGCATGTGTTCAGTTCTGATTACACTGGGCATCATGCCCAGTTCCCCTCACACTGGGCACCATGTCGAGTTCTGGTCATGCTGGCAGCTGTGTTCAGTTCTGGTCACACTGGGCACTGTGTCCAGTTCCAGCAACACTGGGCACCGTGTCCAGTTCTGGTCAAACTGCACACTGTGTCCAGCTCCTATTGTACTGGTCACCGTGTCCAGTTCCTCTAACACTGGGCACTGTGTCTATTTCCAGTCACACTGGGCGCCGTGTCCACTTCCCCTCACACTGTCTAGTTCTTCTCACACTGGGTACTGTGTCGAGTTCCAATAACACTGGGCACTGTGTCCACTTCCCCACGCACTGGGCACCATGTCCAGTTCTGGTCACACTGGAAGCTGTGTCCAGTTCTGGTCACACTGGGCACTGTGTCCAGTTCCAGCAACACTGGGCACCATGTCCAGATCTGGTCAAACTGCACACTGTGTCCAGCTCCTATTGTACTAGTCACCGTGTCCAGTTCCTCTAACACTGGGCACTGTGTCCAGTTTGAGTGACACTGGGCACTGCATCCAATTCCTCTCACACTCTGCACCATGTCCATTTCTGGTCACACTGGGCATGGTGTCTGGTTTCTCTCACACTGTGCACTGTTTCCAGTTCCAGTTACACTGGGCACTGTGTCCAGTTCTGGTCACAATGGTCATTGTGTCCAGTTCCCTTCACAATGGGCACCATGTCCAGTGTGGTCGTGGTGTAAATCGTGCCCAGTTCCTCTAACACTGAGTATTGTGTCAATTTCCGGTCACACTGGGCGTGGTGTCCAGTTCCGATCACAGTTGGCACCACTTCGGGTTCCAGTCACATTGGGCATATTGCCATGTTCATGTCACACTGGACACTGTGTCCAGTTCGTGTCACACTGGGCACTGTGTCCAGTTCTGATTACAGTTGGCACCGCATAGGAATCCAGTCACGTTGGGCACCATGTAGAGTTCCAGTCACACTGGGAACTGGGACCAAGTTTCGTGATACCGGGCACTATGTCCTTTTTCAGTCACAGTGGGCACCATGTCCATTTCTGGTCACACTGAATGTTGTGTCCAGTCCGAGTTACAGTGGTCACTGTGTCCAGTTCCCCTCCTGTTTCAGTCACTTTGGGCAGCGAGTCTAGTCCCAATCATGCTTGGCACTCTGTCCAGTTCCGGTCACATTGGGCACGATGTCCAGTTCCTCTCATCCTGGGTACTGTGTCCAGTTCCTCTCACACAGGCACTGTGTCCACTTCCCGGCACACTGGGCACCATGTCCAGTTCTGGTCACACTGGAAACTGTGTCCAGTTCCTCCAACACTGAGTATTGTGTCCAGCACTGGTCACACTGGACACTGTGTCCTGTTCCAATTACAGTTGGCAGTGCATTGGATTCCGGTATCACTGGGCACCGTGTCACATTTTGTCACACTGGACACTGTCCTGTTCCGGTCACACTGGGCACTGTGTTGAGTTCCCCTCACACTGGGCACTGTGTCCAGTTCTCCTCACATTGGCCACTGTGTCCAGTTCCGGTCACACTGGGCACCGCCTCCAGTTCCGGTTACACTGGGCACTGTGTCCAGTTCCCGTCACAGTTTTCACTGTGTCCAGTTCTCCTCCAGTTTTGGTCACAGTCTCAGTCATGCTTGGCACCATGTCCATTTCCTCTCACACTGGGCACTATATCCAGTTCCCCTCACACTGGGCACTGTGTCCAGTTCCGGTCACACTGGGCACTCTGTCCAGTTCCCCTCACACTGGGCACTGTGTCCAGTTCCAGTCACACTGGGCACTGTGTTGAGTTCCCCTCACACTGGACACTATGTCCAGTTCTCCTCATATTGGGCACTGTGTCCAGTTCCGGTCACACTGGGTACCGTGTCCAGTTCCGGTCACACTGGGCACTGTGTCCAGTTCTTGTCACACTGGGCACTGTGTCCATTTCCGGTCACACTGGGCACCATGTCCAGTTCTTGTCCCACTGGGTACTGTGTCCAATTTCTCTCATAATGGTCACTGTGTCCAGATCCTCTCACTCTAGTCTCTGTGTCTAGTTCTGGCCATGCTGCACACCATGTCCTGTTCCTCTCACACTGCACACCATGTCCAGTGCCTCTCACATTGGGCACTGTGTCCAGTTCCTATCACATTGGGCACCATGTCCTGTTCTGGTCAAACTGGGCACCATGTCCAGTTCCCCTCACACTGGGCACCATGTCCTATTCCGGTCACACTGAGCACTGCATCCTGTTCTTGACACACTGGGCACTGTGTTCAGTTCTGAGTGCACTGGGCATCATGCCCAGTTCCTCGAACACTGAGTATTGTGTTCAGTTCCGATCACACTGGGCACTGTGTCTATTTCCAGTCACACTGGGTACCGTGTCCAGTTCCCCTCACACTGGGCACACTGTCTAGTTCCTCTCACACTGGGTACCGTGTCAAGCTCCAGTAGCACTGGGCACTGTGTCCAGTTCCTCTCACACTGGGCACTGTGTCCACTTCCTGTCACACTGGGCACTGTGCCCAGTTCTGGTCACACTGAGTATTGTGTCAATTCCCGGTCACACTGGGCGTGGTGTCCAGTTCCGATCACAGTTGGCACCACTTCGGGTTCCAGTCACATTGGGCATATTGCCATGTTCATGTCACACTGGACACTGTGTCCAGTTCGTGTCACACTGGGCACTGTGCCCAGTTCTGGTCACTGTATCCAGTTTTGGTCACACTGGGCACTGTGCCCAGTTCTGGGCACTGTATCCAGTTTTGGTCACACTGGGCACTGTATCCAGTTCCGGTCACACTGGGCACTATGCCCAGTTCCTGTCACACTGGGCACTGTGCCCAGTTCTGGTCACACTGGGCACTGTATCCAGTTCCGGTCACACTTGGCACTGTGTCCAGTTCCCCTCACACTGGGCATGTGTTCAGTTCTGATTACACTGGGCATCATGCCCAGTTCCAATCACACTGGGCACCATGTCGAGTTCTGGTCATGCTGGCAGCTGTGTTCAGTTCTGGTCACCCTGGGCACTGTGTCCAGATCCAGCAACACTGGGCACCGTGTCCAGTTCTGGTCAAACTGCACACTGTGTCCAGCTCCTATTGTACTGGTCACCGTGTCCAGTTCCTCTAACACTGGGCACTGTGTTTAGTTTGAGTGACACTGGGCACTGCATCCAATTCCTCTCACACTCTGCACCATGTCCATTTCCGGTCACACTGGGCATGGTGTCTGGTTTCTCTCACACTGTGCACTGTTTCCAGTTCCAGTTACACTGGGCACCGTGTCCAGTTCTGGTCACAATGGTCATTGTGTCCAGTTCCCTTCACAATGGGCACCATGTCCAGTGTGGTCGTGGTGTAAATCGTGCCCAGTTCCTCTAACACTGAGTATTGTGTCAATTTCCGGTCACACTGGGCGTGGTGTCCAGTTCCGATCACAGTTGGCACCACTTCGGGTTCCAGTCACATTGGGCATATTGCCATGTTCATATCACACTGGACACTGTGTCCAGTTCGTGTCACACTGGGCACTGTGTCCAGTTCTGATTACAGTTGGCACCGCATAGGAATCCAGTCACGTTGGGCACCATGTAGAGTTCCAGTCACACTGGGAACTGGGACCAACTTTAGTGACACCGTGCACTATGTCCTTTTCCAGTCACAGTGGGCACCATGTCCATTTCTGGTCACACTGAGTGTTGTGTCCAGTCCCAGTTACAGTGGTCACTGTGTCCAGTTCCCCTCCAGTTTCGGTCACTTTGGGCAGCGAGTCTAGTCCCAATCATGCTTGGCACTCTGTCCAGTTCCGGTCACACTGGGCACGATGTCCAGTTCCTCTCATCCTGGGTACTGTGTCCAGTTCCTCTCACACAGGCACTGTGTCCACTTCCCGGCACACTGGGCACAATGTCCAGTTCTGGTCACACTGGAAACTGTGTCCAGTTCCTCCAACACTGAGTATTGTGTCCAGCACTGGTCACACTGGACACTGTGTCCTGTTCCAATTACAGTTGGCAGTGCATTGGATTCCGGTATCACTGGGCACCGTGTCACATTTTGTCACACTGGACACTGTCCTGTTCCGGTCACACTGGGCACTGTGTCCACTTCCCTGCACACTGGGCACCATGTCCAATTCTGGTCACACTGGAAACTGTGTCCAGTTCCAGCAATACTGGGCACTGTGTCCAGTTCTTGTCATACTGGGCACTGAATCCAATTCCTCTCACACTCTGCACCATGTTCATTTCCGGTCACACTGGGCATGGTATCTGGTTTCTCTCACACTGTGCACTGTTCCCATTTCCAGTTACACTGGGCACCGCGTCCAGTTCTGGTCAGACTGGGCACCGTGTCCACTTCCGCTGACACTGGGCACTGTGTCCGGTTCCAGTCATAATGGGCACTGTGTCGAATTCCGGTCACACTGGGCACTGTATCCCGTTCCGGTCACACTTGGCACTGCGTCCAGTTGTGGTCACACTTTGCATTGTGTCCAGTTCCCCTCACACTGGGCACCATGTCGAGTTCTGGTCACGCTGGAAGCTGTGTCCAGTTGAGGTCACACTGGGAACTGTGTATATTTCCAGTCACACTGGGCGCCGTGTCCACTTCCCCTCACACTGGGCACACTGTCTAGTTCCTCTCACACTGGGTACTGTGTCGAGTTCCAATAACACTGGGCACCGTGTCCACTTCCCCACACACTGGGCACCATGCCCAGTTCTAGTCACACTGGAAGCTGTGTCCAGTTCTGGTCACACTGGGCACTGTGTCCAGTTCCAGCAACACTGGGCACCATGTCCAGATCTGGTCAAACTGCACACTGTGTCCAGCTCCTATTGTACTGGTCACCGTGTCCAGTTCCTCTAACACTGGGCACTGTGTTTAGTTTGAGTGACACTGGGCACTGCATCCAATTCCTCTCACACTCTGCACCATGTCCATTTCCGGTCACACTGGGCATGGTGTCTGGTTTCTCACACTGTGCACTGTTTCCAGTTCCAGTTACACTGGGTACCGTGTCCAGTTCTGGTCACACTGGTCACTGTGTCCAGTTCCCTTCACAATGGGCACCATGTCCAGTGTGGTCGTGGTGTAAATCGTGCCCAGTTCCTCTAACACTGAGTATTGTGTCAATTTCCGGTCACACTGGGCGTGGTGTCCAGTTCCGATCACAGTTGGCACCACTTTGGGTTCCAGTCACATTGGGCATATTGCCATGTTCATGTCACACTGGACACTGTGTCCAGTTCGTGTCACACTGGGCACTGTGTCCAGTTCTGATTACAGTTGGCACCGCATAGGAATCCAGTCACGTTGGGCACCATGTAGAGTTCCAGTCACACTGGGAACTGGGACCAACTTTAGTGACACCGTGCACTATGTCCTTTTCCAGTCACAGTGGGCACCATGTCCATTTCTGGTTACACTGAGTGTTGTGTCCAGTCCCAGTTACAGTGGTCACTGTGTCCAGTTCCCCTCCAGTTTCGGTCACTTTGGGCAGCGAGTCTAGTCCCAATCATGCTTGGCACTCTGTCCAGTTCCGGTCACACTGGGCACGATGTCCAGTTCCTCTCATCCTGGGTACTGTGTCCAGTTCCTCTCACACAGGCACTGTGTCCACTTCCCGGCACACTGGGCACAATGTCCAGTTCTGGTCACACTGGAAACTGTGTCCAGTTCCTCCAACACTGAGTATTGTGTCCAGCACTGGTCACACTGGACACTGTGTCCTGTTCCAATTACAGTTGGCAGTGCATTGGATTCCGGTATCACTGGGCACCGTGTCACATTTTGTCACACTGGACACTGTCCTGTTCCGGTCACACTGGGCACTGTGTCCACTTCCCTGCACACTGGGCACCATGTCCAATTCTGGTCACACTGGAAACTGTGTCCAGTTCCAGCAATACTGGGCACTGTGTCCAGTTCTTGTCATACTGGGCACTGAATCCAATTCCTCTCACACTCTGCACCATGTTCATTTCCGGTCACACTGGGCATGGTATCTGGTTTCTCTCACACTGTGCACTGTTCCCATTTCCAGTTACACTGGGCACCGCGTCCAGTTCTGGTCAGACTGGGCACCGTGTCCACTTCCGCTGACACTGGGCACTGTGTCCGGTTCCAGTCATAATGGGCACTGTGTCGAATTCCGGTCACACTGGGCACTGTATCCAGTTCCGGTCACACTTGGCACTGCGTCCAGTTGTGGTCACACTTTGCATTGTGTCCAGTTCCCCTCACACTGGGCACCATGTCGAGTTCTGGTCACGCTGGAAGCTGTGTCCAGTTGAGGTCACACTGGGAACTGTGTATATTTCCAGTCACACTGGGCGCCGTGTCCACTTCCCCTCACACTGGGCACACTGTCTAGTTCCTCTCACACTGGGTACTGTGTCGAGTTCCAATAACACTGGGCACCGTGTCCACTTCCCCACACACTGGGCACCATGCCCAGTTCTAGTCACACTGGAAGCTGTGTCCAGTTCTGGTCACACTGGGCACTGTGTCCAGTTCCAGCAACACTGGGCACCATGTCCAGATCTGGTCAAACTGCACACTGTGTCCAGCTCCTATTGTACTGGTCACCGTGTCCAGTTCCTCTAACACTGGGCACTGTGTTTAGTTTGAGTGACACTGGGCACTGCATCCAATTCCTCTCACACTCTGCACCATGTCCATTTCCGGTCACACTGGGCATGGTGTCTGGTTTCTCACACTGTGCACTGTTTCCAGTTCCAGTTACACTGGGTACCGTGTCCAGTTCTGGTCACACTGGTCACTGTGTCCAGTTCCCTTCACAATGGGCACCATGTCCAGTGTGGTCGTGGTGTAAATCGTGCCCAGTTCCTCTAACACTGAGTATTGTGTCAATTTCCGGTCACACTGGGCGTGGTGTCCAGTTCCGATCACAGTTGGCACCACTTTGGGTTCCAGTCACATTGGGCATATTGCCATGTTCATGTCACACTGGACACTGTGTCCAGTTCGTGTCACACTGGGCACTGTGTCCAGTTCTGATTACAGTTGGCACCGCATAGGAATCCAGTCACGTTGGGCACCATGTAGAGTTCCAGTCACACTGGGAACTGGGACCAACTTTAGTGACACCGTGCACTATGTCCTTTTCCAGTCACAGTGGGCACCATGTCCATTTCTGGTTACACTGAGTGTTGTGTCCAGTCCCAGTTACAGTGGTCACTGTGTCCAGTTCCCCTCCAGTTTCGGTCACTTTGGGCAGCGAGTCTAGTCCCAATCATGCTTGGCACTCTGTCCAGTTCCGGTCACACTGGGCACGATGTCCAGTTCCTCTCATCCTGGGTACTGTGTCCAGTTCCTCTCACACAGGCACTGTGTCCACTTCCCGGCACACTGGGCACAATGTCCAGTTCTGGTCACACTGGAAACTGTGTCCAGTTCCTCCAACACTGAGTATTGTGTCCAGCTCTGGTCACACTGGACACTGCGTCCTGTTCCAATTAGGGTTGGCAGTGCATTGGATTCCGGTATCACTGGGCACTGCGTCACATTTTGTCACACTGGGCACTGTCCTGTTCCGGTCACACTGGGTACTGTGTCCAGTTCCTCTCACACTGGGCACTGTATCCAGTTCCAGTCAACCTGGGAACTGGGTCCAGTTTCAGTGACATTGGGCACTGTGTCCAGTTCTCCTCCTGTTTCGGTCACAGTCTCAGTCATGCTGGGCACCATGTCCAATTCCTCTCACACTGGGCACTATGTCCAGTTCCACTCACCCTGGGTACTGTGTCCAGTTCCAGTAACACTGGGCACTGTGTCCACTTCCCTGCACACTGGGCACCATGTCCAATTCTGGTCACACTGGAAACTGTGTCCAGTTCCAGCAACACTGGGCACTGTGTCCAGTTCTTGTCATACTGGGCACTGCATCCAATTCCTCCCACACTCTGCACCATGTTCATTTCCGGTCACACTGGGCATGGTATCTGGTTTCTCTCACACTGTGCACTGTTCCCATTTCCAGTTACACTGGGCACCGCGTCCAGTTCTGGTCAGACTGGGCACCGTGTCCACTTCCGCTGACACTGGGCACTGTGTCCGGTTCCAGTCATAATGGGCACTGTGTCGAATTCCGGTCACACTGGGCACTGTGTTCAGTTAAGATTATACTGGGAACTGGCTCCAGTTTTAGTGACACTGGGCAGCCTTTCTATTTCTGGTCACACTGAGTGCTGTGTTCAGTTCCAGTCACAGTGGTCACTGTGTCCAGTTCCTCTCCAGGTTTGGTCACACTGGGGAGCGAGTCCAGTCTCAGTCATGCTGTACACCATATCCAGTTCCTCTCACATTGGGCACTATGTCCAGTTCCTCTCACATTGGGCACTATGTCCAGGTCCGGTCACACTGGGCACTGGGTCCTGTTCTGGTCACACTGGGCACTATGTCCAGTTCCTGTCACACTGGGCACTGTGTCCAGTTCTGGTCACACTTGGCACTGTATCCAGTTCCGGTCACACTTGGCACTGCGTCCAGTTGTGGTCACACTGTGCATTGTGTCCAGTTCCCCTCACACTGGGCACCATGTCGAGTTCTGGTCACGGTGGAAGCTGTGTCCAGTTCTGGTCACACTGGGCACTGTGTATATTTCCAGTCACACTGGGCGCCGTGTCCACTTCCCCTCACACTGGGCACACTGTCTAGTTCCTCTCACACTGGGTACTGTGTCGAGTTCCAATAACACTGGGCACTGTGTCCACTTCCCCACACACTGGGCACCATGTCCAGTTCTGGTCACACTGGAAGCTGTGTCCAGTTCTGGTCACACTGGGCACTGCGTCCAGTTCCAGCAACACTGGGCACCATGTCCAGATCTGGTCAAACTGCACACTGTGTCCAGCTCCTATTGTACTGGTCACCGTGTCCAGTTCCTCTAACACTGGGCACTGTGTCCAGTTTGAGTGACACTGAGCACTGCATCCAATTCCTCTCACACTCTGCACCATGTCCATTTCCGGTCACACTGGGCATGGTGTCTGGTTTCTCTCACACTGCGCACTGTTTCCAGTTCCAGTTACACTGGGCACCGTGTCCAGTTCTGGTCACACTGGACACTGTGTCCAGTTCCCTTCACAATGGGCAACATGTCCAGTGTGGTCATGGTGTAAATCGTGCCCAGTTCCTCTAACACTGAGTATTGTGTCAATTTCCGGTCACACTGGGCGTGGTGTCCAGTTCCGATCACAGTTGGCACCACTTTGTGTTCCAGTCACATTGGGCACATTGCTGTGTTCATGTCACACTGGCCACTGTGTCCAGTTCGTGTCACACATGGCACTGTGTCCAGTTCTGATTACAGTTGGCCCCGCATAGGAATCCAGTCACGTTGGGCACCATGTAGAGTTCCAGTCACACTGGGAACTGGGACCAACTTTAGTGACACCGGGCACTATGTCCTTTTCCAGTCACAGTGGGCACCATGTCCATTTCTGGTCACACTGAATGTTGTGTCCAGTTCACCTCCAATTTCGGTCACTTTGGGCAGCGAGTCTAGTCCCAATCATGCTGGGCTCTCTGTCCAGTTCCGGTCACACTGGGCACGATGTCCAGTTCCTCTCACCCTGGGTACTGTGTCCAGTTCCTCTCACACTGGGCACTGTGTCCACTTCCCCGCACACTGGGCACCATGTCCAGTTCTGGTCACATTGGAAACTGTGTCCAGTTCCTCCAACACTGAGTATTGTGTCCAGCTCTGGTCACACTGGACACTGCGTCCTGTTCCAATTACAGTTGGCAGTGCATTGGATTCTGGTATCACTGGGAACCGTGTCACATTTTGTCACACTGGACACTGTCCTGTTCTGGTCACACTGGACACTGTCCAGTTCCTGTCACACTGGACACTGTGTCCAGTTCCTGTCACACTGGGCACTGTGTCCAGTTCCTGTCACACTGGGCACTGTGTCCAGTTCTGGTCACACTGGGCACTGTGTCTATTTCCAGTCACACTGGGTACCGTGTCCAGTTCCCCTCACACTGGGCACACTGTCTAGTTCCTCTCACACTGGGTACCGTGTCAAGCTCCAGTAGAACTGGGCACTGAGTCCAGTTCCTCTCATTCCTGAAGAAGGGCTAATGCCCGAAACGTCGATTCTCCTGTTCCCTAGATGCTGCCTGACCTGCTGCGCTTTTCCAGCAACACATTGCCATCTCAGTTCCTCTCACACTGGGCACTATGTCCAGTTCCTGTCACACTGGGCACTGTGTCCAGTTCCTGTCACACTGGGCACTGTGTCCAGTTCTGGTCACACTGGGCACTGTATCCAGTTCTGGTCACACTTGGCACTGCGTCCAGTTGTGGTCACACTTTGCATTGTGTCCAGTTCCCCTCACACTGGGCACCATGTCGAGTTCTGGTCACGCTGGAAGCTGTGTCCAGTTCTGGTCACACTGGGCACTGTGTATATTTCCAGTCACACTGGGCGCCGTGTCCACTTCCCCTCACACTGGGCACACTGTCTAGTTCCTCTCACACTGGGTACTGTGTCGAGTTCCAATAACACTGGGCACCGTGTCCACTTCCCCACACACTGGGCACCATGCCCAGTTCTAGTCACACTGGAAGCTGTGTCCAGTTCTGGTCACACTGGGCACTGTGTCCAGTTCCAGCAACACTGGGCACCATGTCCAGATCTGGTCAAACTGCACACTGTGTCCAGCTCCTATTGTACTGGTCACCGTGTCCAGTTCCTCTAACACTGGGCACTGTGTCCAGTTTGAGTGACACTGGGCACTGCATCCAATTCCTCTCACGCTCTGCACCATGTCCATTTCTGGTCACACTGGGCATGGTGTCTGGTTTCTCTCACACTGTGCACTGTTTCCAGTTCCAGTTACACTGGGTACCATGTCCAGTTCTGGTCACACTGGTCACTGTGTCCAGTTCCCTTCACAATGGGCACCATGTCCAGTGTGGTCATGGTGTAAATCGTGCCCAGTTCCTCTAACATTGAGTATTGTGTCAATTTCCGGTCACACTGGGTGTGGTGTCCAGTTCCGATCACAGTTGGCACCACTTCGGGTTCCAGTCACATTGGGCACATTGCCGTGTTCATGTCACACTGGACACTGTGTCCAAGTCGTGTCACACTGGGCACTGTGTCCAGTTCTGATTACAGTTGGCACCGCATAGGAATCCAGTCACGTTGGGCACCATGTAGAGTTCCAGTCACACTGGGAACTGGGACCAAGTTTCGTGATACCGGGCACTATGTCCTTTTCCAGTCACAGTGGGCACCATGTCCATTTCTGGTCACACTGAATGTTGTGTCCAGTCCGAGTTACAGTGGTCACTGTGTCCAGTTCCCCTCCAGTTTCGGTCACTTTGGGCAGCGGGTCTAGTCCCAATCATGCTGGGCACTCTGTCCAGTTCCGGTCACACTGGGCACTATGTTCAGTTCCTGTCACACTGGGCACGATGTCCAGTTCCTCTCACCCTGGGTACTGTGTCCAGTTCCTCTCATACTGGGCACTGTGTCCACTTCCCCGCACACTGGGCACCATGTCCAGTTCTGGTCACACTGGAAACTGTGTCCAGTTCCTCCAACACTGAGTGTTATGTCCAGCTCTGGTCACACTGGACACTGCGTCCTGTTCCAATTACCGTTGGCAGTGCATTGGATTCCGGTATCACTGGGCACCGTGTCACATTTTGTCACACTGGACACTGTCCTGTTCTGGTCACACTGGGCACCGTATCCAGTTCCAGTCATCCTGGGCACTGTATCCAATTCCAGTCAACCTGGGTCCAGTTTCAGTGACATTGGGCACTGTGTGCAGTTCCAGTCACAGTGTTCACTGTGTCCAGTTCTCCTCCAGTTTCGGTCACAGTCTCAGTCATGCTGGGCACCATGTCCAGTTCCTCTCACACTGGGCACTATGTCCAGTTCCCCTCACACTGGGCACTGTGTCCAGTTCTGGTCACACTGGGCACTGTGTCCAGTTCTGGTCACACTGGGCACTGTGTCCAATTCTGGTCACACTGGGCACTGTGTTGAGTTCCCCTCACACTGGACACTATGTCCAGTTCTCCTCACATTGGGCACTGTGTCCAGTTCCAGTGACACTGGGCACCATGTCCACTTCTGGTCACACTGGACACTGTGTCCAGTTCCCTTCACAATGGGCACCATGTCCAGTGTGGTCATGGTGTAAATCGTGCCCAGTTCCTCTAACACTGAGTATTGTGTCAATTTCCGGTCACACTGGGCGTGGTGTCCAGTTCCGATCACTGTTGGCACCACTTCGTGTTCCAGTCACATTGGGCACATTGCCGTGTTCATGTCACACTGGACACTGTGTCCAGTTCGTGTCACACATGGCACTGTGTCCAGTTCTGATTACAGTTGCCACCGCATAGGAATCCAGTCACGTTGGGCACCATGTAGAGTTCCAGTCACACTGGGAACTGGGATCAACTTTAGTGACACCGGGCACTATGTCCTTTTCCAGTCACAGTGGGCACCATGTCCATTTCTGGTCACACAGAATGTTGTGTCCAGTTCCCCTCCAATTTCGGTCACTTTGGGCAGCGAGTCTAGTCCCAATCATGCTGGGCACTCTGTCCAGTTCCGGTCACACTGGGCACGATGTCCAGTTCCTCTCACCCTGGGTACTGTGTCCAGTTCCTCTCACACTGGGCACTGTGTCCACTTCCCCGCACACTGGGCACCATGTCCAGTTCTGGTCACATTGGAAACGGTGTCCAGTTCCTCCAACACTGAGTATTGTGTCCAGCTCTGGTCACACTGGACACTGCGTCCTGTTCCAATTACAGTTGGCAGTGCATTGGATTCTGGTATCACTGTGTCACATTTTGTCACACTGGACACTGTCCTGTTCCGATCACACTGGGCACTGTGTCCAGTTCCTCTCACACTGGGCACTGTATCCAGTTCCAGTCACCCTGGGCACTGTATCCAATTCCAGTCAACCTGGGAACTGGGTCCAGTTTCAGTGACATTGAGCACCATGTCCAGTTCCAGTCACAGTGTTCACTGTGTCCAGTTCTCCTCCAGCTTCGGTCACAGTCTCAGTCATGCTGGGCACCATGTCCAGTTCCCCTCACACTGGGCACTGTGTCCAGTTCCGGTCACACTGGGCACCATGTCCAGTTCTTGTCCTACTGGGCACTGTGTCCAGTTTCTCTCATAATGGGCACTGTGTCCAGATCCTCTCACTCTAGTCTCTGTGTCTAGTTCTGGCCATGCTGCGCACCATGTCCGGTTCCTCTCACACTGCACACCATGTCCTGTTCCTCTCACACTGGGCACTGTGTCCAGTTCCCCTCACACTGCGCACCATGTCCTGTTCTGGTCAAACTGGGCACTGTGTCCTGTTTCTCTCACACTGGGCATTGTGTCCAGTTCCCCTCACACTGCACACCATGTCCTGTTCTTGTCACACTGGGCACTGTGTTCAGTTCTGAGTGCACTGGGCATCATGCCCAGTTCCTCGAACACTCAGTATTGTGTTCAGTTCCGATCACATTGGGCACTGTGTCTATTTCCAGTCACACTGGGTACCGTGTCCAGTTCCCCTCACACTGGGCACACTGTCTAGTTCCTCTCACACTGGGTACCGTGTCAAGCTCCAGTAGCACTGGGCACTGTGTCCAGTTCCTCTCACACTGGGCACTGTGTCCAGTTCCTCTCACACTGGGCACTGTATCCAGTTCCTGTCATCCTGGGCACTGTGTCCCGTTCTGGTCACACTGGGCACTTTGTCCAGTTCTGGTCACACTGGGCACTGTGTCCAGTTGTGGTCACACTGGGCACCATGTCCAGTTCCCCTCACACTGCACACCTTGTCCTGTTATGGTCACACTGAGCACTGCCTCCAGTTCTTGTCACACTGGGCGCGGTGTTCAGTTCTTAATACACTGGGCATCATGCCCACTTCCTCGAACACTGAGTATTGTGTCCAGTTCTTGTCACACTGGGCATGTGTTCAGTTCTGATTACACTGGGCATCATGCCCAGTTCCGGTCACACTGGGCACTGTGTACCACTTCCCCGCACACTCGGCACAATGTCCAGTTCTGGTCAAACTGCGCACCGTGTCCAGTTCCTGTTGTACTGGTCACCGTGTCCAGTTCCTCTAACACTGGGCACTGTGTCCAGTTTAGGTGACACTGGGCACTGCATCCAATTCCTCTCACACTCTGCACCATGTCCATTTCCAGCCACACTGGGCATGGTGTCTGGTTTCTCTCACACTGTGCACTGTTCCCATTTCCAGTTACACTGGGCACTGTGTCCAGTTCTGGTCAGACTGGGCACCTTGTCCACTTCCGCTCACACTGGGCACTATGCCCATTTCCTCTCACACTGGATACGATGTCTGCTTCCTCTCACACTGGGCACTGTGTCCAGTTCCAGTCATTATGGGCACTCTGTCAAATTCCGGTCACACTGGGCACTGTGTTCAGTTCAGATTATACTGGGAACTGGGTCCAGTTTTAGTGAGAATCGACGTTTCGGGCATAAGCCCTTCTTTCCTGAAG
Source organism: Chiloscyllium plagiosum (assembly GCF_037043375.1). Taxonomy (NCBI): domain Eukaryota; kingdom Metazoa; phylum Chordata; class Chondrichthyes; order Orectolobiformes; family Hemiscylliidae; genus Chiloscyllium; species Chiloscyllium plagiosum. The sequence continues at coordinate 39,471,786 of NW_028270183.1, forward strand.
AAACGTCGATTCTCCTGTTCCTTGGATGCTGCCTGACCTGCTGCGCTTTTGCAGCAACACATTTTCAGCTCTGATCTCCAGCATCTGCAGCCCTCACTTTCTCCTCCAGTTTTAGTGACACTGGGCACCCTGTCTATTTCTGGTCACACTGAGTGCTGTGTTCAGTGGCAGTCACAGTGGTCACTGTGTCCAGTTCCTCTCCAGGTTTGGTCACACTGGGAGCGAGTCCAGTCTCAGTCATGCTGGCCACCATATCCAGTTCCTCTCACACTGGGCACTATGTCCAGTTCCGGTCACACTGGGCACTGGGTCCTGTTATGGTCACACTGGGTACTGTGTCCAGTTCCGGTCACACTGGGCACTGGGTCCTGTTCTGGTCACACTGGGCACTGTGTCCAGTTCCGGTCACACTGGGCACTGTGTCCAGTTCTGGTCACACTGGGCACTCTGTCCAGTTCCCCTCACACTGGGCACTGTGTTGAGTTCCCCTCACACTGGACACTATGTCCAGTTCTCCTCACATTGGGCACTGTGTCCAGTTCCGGTCACACTGGGCACCGTGTCCAGTTCCGGTCACACTGGGCACTGTGTCCAGTTCTTGTCACACTGGGCACAGTGTCCAGTTCCGGTCACACTGGGCACCATGTCCAGTTCTTGTCCCACTGGGTACTGTGTCCAGTTTCTCTCATAATGGGCACTGTGTCCAGATCCTCTCACTCTAGTCTCTGTGTCTAGTTCTGGCCATGCTGCACACCATGTCCTGTTCCTCTCACACTGCACACAATGTCCTGTTCCTCTCACACTGGGCACCATGTCCTGTTCCTCTGACACTGGGCACCATGTCCTGTTCCTCTGACACTGGGCACCATGTCCTGTTCCTCTCACACTGGGCACCATGTCCAGTGCCTCTCACATTGGGTACTGTGTCCAGTGCCTCTCACATTGGGCACCATGTCCTGTTCTGGTCAAACTGGGCACCATGTCCAGTTCCCCTCACACTGCACACCATGTCCTATTCCGGTCACACTGAGCACTGCATCCTGTTCTTGTCACACTGGGCACTGTGTTCAGTTCTGAGTGACACTGGGCACTGCATCCAATTCCTCTCAGTTTCTCGAACACTGTGTATTGTGTTCAGCTCCGATCACACTGGGCACACTGTCTATTTCCAGTGACACTGGGTGCCCTGTCCACTTCCCCTCACACTGGGCACACTGTCTAGTTCCTCTCACACTGGGTACTGTGTCGAGTTCCAATAACACTGGGCACTGTGTCCACTTCCCCGCGCACTGGGCACCATGTCCAGTTCTGGTCACACTGGAAGCTGTGTCCAGTTCTGGTCACACTGGGCACTGTGTCCAGTTCCAGCAACACTGGGCACCATGTCCAGATCTGGTCAAACTGCACACTGTGTCCAGCTCCTATTGTACTGGTCACCGTGTCCAGTTCCTCTAACACTGGGCACTGTGTCCAGTTTGAGTGACACTGGGCACTGCATCCAATTCCTCTCACACTCTGCACCATGTCCATTTCTGGTCACACTGGGCATGGTGTCTGGTTTCTCTCACACTGTGCACTGTTTCCAGTTCCAGTTACACTGGGCACTGTGTCCAGTTCCCTTCACAATGGGCACCATGTCCAGTGTGGTCATGGTGTAAATCGTGCCCAGTTCCTCTAACATTGAGTATTGTGTCAATTTCCGGTCACATTGGGTGTGGTGTCCAGTTCCGATCACAGTTGGCACCACTTCGGGTTCCAGTCACATTGGGCACATTGCCGTGTTCATGTTACACTGGACACTGTGTCCAAGTCGTGTCACACTGGGCACTGTGTCCAGTTCTGATTACAGTTGGCACCGCATAGGAATCCAGTCACGTTGGGCACCATGTAGAGTTCCAGTCACACTGGGAACTGGGACCAAGTTTCGTGATACCGGGCACTATGTCCTTTTCCAGTCACAGTGGGCACCATGTCCATTTCTGGTCACACTGAATGTTGTGTCCAGTCCGAGTTACAGTGGTCACTGTGTCCAGTTCCCCTCCTGTTTCAGTCACTTTGGGCAGCGGGTCTAGTCCCAATCATGCTGAGCACTCTGTCCAGTTCCGGTCACATTGGGCACGATGTCCAGTTCCTCTCATCCTGGGTACTGTGTCCAGTTCCTCTCACACAGGCACTGTGTCCACTTCCCGGCACACTGGGCACCATGTCCAGTTCTGGTCACACTGGAAACTGTGTCCAGTTCCTCCAACACTGAGTATTGTGTCCAGCACTGGTCACACTGGACACTGTGTCCTGTTCCAATTACAGTTGGCAGTGCATTGGATTCCGGTATCACTGGGCACCGTGTCACATTTTGTCACACTGGACACTGTCCTGTTCCGGCACTGTGTTGAGTTCCCCTCACACTGGGCACTGTGTCCAGTTCTCCTCACATTGGCCACTGTGTCCAGTTCCGGTGTCACTGGGCACCGTGTCCAGTTCCGGTTACACTGGGCACTGTGTCCAGTTCCCGTCACAGTTTTCACTGTGTCCAGTTCTCCTCCAGTTTTGGTCACAGTCTCAGTCATGCTTGGCACCATATCCAGTTCCTCTCACACTGGGCACTATGTCCAGTTCCCCTCACACTGGGCACTGTGTCCAGTTCCGGTCACACTGGGCACTCTGTCCAGTTCCCCTCACACTGGGCACTGTGTCCAGTTCCAGTCACACTGGGCACTGTGTTGAGTTCCCCTCACACTGGACACTATGTCCAGTTCTCCTCACATTGGGCACTGTGTCCAAGTCCGGTCACACTGGGTACCGTGTCCATTTCCGGTCACACTGGGCACCATGTCCAGTTCTTGTCCCACTGGGTACTGTGTCCAATTTCTCTCATAATGGGCACTGTGTCCAGATCCTCTCACTCTAGTCTCTGTGTCTAGTTCTGGCCATGCTGCACACCATGTCCTGTTCCTCTCACACTGCACACCATGTCCAGTGCCTCTCACATTGGGCACTGTGTCCAGTTCCTATCACATTGGGCACCATGTCCTATTCTGGTCAAACTGGGCACCATGTCCAGTTCCCCTCACACTGGGCACCATGTCCTGTTCCGGTCACACTGAGCACTGCATCCTGTTCTTGACACACTGGGCACTGTGTTCAGTTCTGAGTGCACTGGGCATCATGCCCAGTTCCTCGAACACTGAGTATTGTGTTCAGTTCCGATCACACTGGGCACTGTGTCTATTTCCAGTCACACTGGGTACCGTGTCCAGTTCCCCTCACACTGGGCACACTGTCTATTTCCTCTCACACTGGGTACCCTGTCAAGCTCCAGTAGCACTGGGCACTGTGTCCAGATTCCTCTCACACTGGGCACTATGTCCAGTTCCTGTCACACTGGGCACTGTGCCCAGTTCTGGTCACACTGGGCACTGTATCCAGTTTTGGTCACACTGGGCACTGTATCCAGTTCCGGTCACACTGGGCACTATGCCCAGTTCCTGTCACACTGGGCACTGTGCCCAGTTCTGGTCACACTGGGCACTGTATCCAGTTCCCGTCACACTTGGCACTATGTCCAGTTCCCCTCACACTGGGCATGTGTTCAGTTCTGATTACACTGGGCATCATGCCCAGTTCCCCTCACACTGGGCACCATGTCGAGTTCTGGTCATGCTGGCAGCTGTGTTCAGTTCTGGTCACCCTGGGCACTGTGTCCAGTTCCAGCAACACTGGGCACCGTGTCCAGTTCTGGTCAAACTGCACACTGTGTCCAGTTCCTATTGTACTGGTCACCGTGTCCAGTTCCTCTAACACTGGGCACTGTGTCTAGTTCCAGTCACACTGAGCGCCGTGTCCACTTCCCCTCACACTGTCTAGTTCTTCTCACACTGGGTACTGTGTCGTGTTCCAATAACACTGGGCACTGTGTCCACTTCCCCACGCACTGGGCACCATGTCCAGTTCTGGTCACACTGGAAGCTGTGTCCAGTTCTGGTCACACTGGGCACTGTGTCCAGTTCCAGCAACACTGGGCACCATGTCCAGATCTGGTCAAACTGCACACTGTGTCCAGCTCCTATTGTACTGGTCACCGTGTCCAGTTCCTCTAACACTGGGCACTGTGTTCAGTTTGAGTGACACTGGGCACTGCATCCAATTCCTCTCACACTCTGCACCATGTCCATTTCCGGTCACACTGGGCATGGTGTCTGGTTTCTCTCACACTGTGCACTGTTTCCAGTTCCAGTTACACTGGGCACCGTGTCCAGTTCTGGTCACACTGGTCACCGTGTCCAGTTCCCTTCACAATGGGCACCATGTCCAGTGTGGTCGTGGTGTAAATCGTGCCCAGTTCCTCTAACACTGAGTATTGTGTCAATTTCCGGTCACACTGGGCGTGGTGTCCAGTTCCGATCACAGTTGGCACCACTTTGGGTTCCAGTCACATTGGGCATATTGCCATGTTCATGTCACACTGGACACTGTGTCCAGTTCGTGTCACACTGGGCACTGTGTCCAGTTCTGATTACAGTTGGCACCGCATAGGAATCCAGTCACATTGGGCACCATGTAGAGTTCCAGTCACACTGGGAACTGGGACCAACTTTAGTGACACCGGGCACTATGTCCTTTTCCAGTCACAGTGGGCACCATGTCCATTTCTGGTCACACTGAGTGTTGTGTCCATTCCCAGTTACAGTGGTCACTGTGTCCAGTTCCCCTCCAGTTTCGGTCACTTTGGGCAGCGAGTCTGGTCCCAATCATGCTGGGCACTCTGTCCAGTTCCGGTCACACTGGGCACGATGTCCAGTTCCTCTCATCCTGGGTACTGTGTCCAGTTCCTCTCACACAGGCACTGTGTCCACTTCCCGGCACACTGGGCACCATGTCCAGTTCTGGTCACACTGGAAACTGTGTCCAGTTCCTCCAACACTGAGTATTGTGTCCAGCTCTGGTCACACTGTACACTGCGTCCTGTTCCAATTACAGTTGGCAGTGCATTGGATTCCGGTATCACTGGGCACTGTGTCACATTTTGTCACACTGGACACTGTCCTGTTCCGGTCACACTGGGTACTGTGTCCAGTTCCTCTCACACTGGGCACTGTATCCAGTTCCAGTCAACCTGGGAACTGGGTCCAGTTTCAGTGACATTGGGCACTGTGTCCAGTTCTCCTCCTGTTTCGGTCACAGTCTCAGTCATGCTGGGCACCATGTCCAGTTCCTCTCACACTGGGCACTGTGTCCACTTCTCTGCACACTGGGCACCATGTCCAATTCTGGTCACACTGGAAACTGTGTCCAGTTCCAGCAACACTGGGCACTGTGTCCAGTTCTTGTCATACTGGGCACTGCATCCAATTCCTCTCACACACTGCACCATGTTCATTTCCGGTCACACTGGGCATGGTATCTGGTTTCTCTCACACTGTGCACTGTTCCCATTTCCAGTTACACTGGGCACCGCGTCCAGTTCTGGTCAGACTGGGCACCGTGTCCACTTCCGCTGACACTGGGCACTGTGTCCGGTTCCAGTCATAATGGGCACTGTGTCGAATTCTGGTCACACTGGGCACTGTGTTCAGTTAAGATTATACTGGGAACTGGCTCCAGTTTTAGTGACACTGGGCAGCCTTTCTATTTCTGGTCACACTGAGTGCTGTGTTCAGTTCCAGTCACAGTGGTCACTGTGTCCAGTTCCTCTCCAGGTTTGGTCACACTGGGGAGCGAGTCCAGTCTCAGTCATGCTGTACACCATATCCAGTTCCTCTCACATTGGGCACTATGTCCAGTTCCTCTCACATTGGGCACTATGTCCAGGTCCGGTCACACTGGGCACTGGGTCCTGTTCTGGTCACACTGGGCACTATGTCCAGTTCCTGTCACACTGGGCACTGTGTCCAGTTCTGGTCACACTGGGCACTGTATCCAGTTCCGGTCACAGTTGGCACTGCGTCCAGTTGTGGTCACACTGTGCATTGTGTCCAGTTCCCCTCACACTGGGCACCATGTCGAGTTCTGGTCACGCTGGAAGCTGTGTCCAGTTCTGGTCACACTGGGCACTGTGTATATTTCCAGTCACACTGGGCGCCGTGTCCACTTCCCCTCACACTGGGCACTGTGTCGAGTTCCAATAACACTGGGCACTGTGTCCACTTCCCCACACACTGGGCACCATGTCCAGTTCTGGTCACACTGGAAGCTGTGTCCAGTTCTGGTCACACTGGGCACTGCGTCCAGTTCCAGCAACACTGGGCACCATGTCCAGATCTGGTCAAACTGCACACTGTGTCCAGCTCCTATTGTACTGGTCACCGTGTCCAGTTCCTCTAACACTGGGCACTGTGTCCAGTTTGAGTGACACTGAGCACTGCATCCAATTCCTCTCACACTCTGCACCATGTCCATTTCCGGTCACACTGGGCATGGTGTCTGGTTTCTCTCACACTGCGCACTGTTTCCAGTTCCAGTTACACTGGGCACCGTGTCCAGTTCTGGTCACACTGGACACTGTGTCCAGTTCCCTTCACAATGGGCAATATGTCCAGTGTGGTCATGGTGTAAATCGTGCCCAGTTCCTCTAACACTGAGTATTGTGTCATTTTCCGGTCACACTCGGCGTGGTGTCCAGTTCCGATCACTGTTGGCACCACTTCGTGTTCCAGTCACATTGGGCACATTGCCATGTTCATGTCACACTGGACACTGTGTCCAGTTCGTGTCACACTGGGCACTGTGTCCAGTTCTGATTACAGTTGCCACCGCATAGGAATCCAGTCACGTTGGGCACCATGTAGAGTTCCAGTCACACTGGGAACTGGGATCAACTTTAGTGACACCGGGCACTATGTCCTTTTCCAGTCACAGTGGGCACCATGTCCATTTCTGGTCACACTGAATGTTGTGTCCAATCCGAGTTACAGTGGTCACTGTGTCCAGTTCCCCTCCAGTTTCGGTCACTTTGGGCAGCGGGTCTAGTCCCAATCATGCTGGACACTCTGTCCAGTTCCGGTCACACTGGGCACTATGTTCAGTTCCTGTCACACTGGGCACGATGTCCAGTTCCTCTCGCCCTGGGTACTGTGTCCAGTTCCTCTCATACTGGGCACTGTGTCCACTTCCCCGCACACTGGGCACCATGTCCAGTTCTGGTCGCACTGGAAACTGTGTCCAGTTCCTCCAACACTGAGTATTATGTCCAGCTCTGGTCGCACTGGACACTACGTCCTGTTCCAATTACAGTTGGCAGTGCATTGGATTCCGGTATCACTGGGCACCGTGTCACATTTTGTCACACTGGACACTGTCCTGTTCTGGTCACACTGGGCACTGTATCCAGTTCCAGTCATCCTGGGCACTGTATCCAATTCCAGTCAACCTGGGAACTGGGTCCAGTTTCAGTGACATTGGGCACTGTGTGCAGTTCCCGTCACAGTTTTCACTGTGTCCAGTTCTCCTCCAGTTTTGGTCACAGTCTCAGTCATGCTTGGCACCATGTCCAGTTCCTCTCACACTGGGCACTATGTCCAGTTCCCCTCACACTGGGCACTGTGTCCAGTTCTGGTCACACTGGGCACTCTGTCCAGTTCTGGTCACACTGGGCACTGTGTCCAGTTCTGGTCACACTGGGCACTGTGTTGAGTTCCCCTCACCCTGGAGACTATGTCCAGTTCTCCTCACATTGGGCACTGTGTCCAGTTCCAGTGACACTGGGCACCATGTCCACTTCTGGTCACACTGGACACTGTGTCCAGTTCCCTTCACAATGGGCACCATGTCCAGTGTGGTCATGGTGTAAATCGTGCCCAGTTCCTCTAACACTGAGTATTGTGTCAATTTCCGGTCACACTGGGCGTGGTGTCCAGTTCCGATCACTGTTGGCACCACTTCGTGTTCCAGTCACATTGGGCACATTGCCGTGTTCATGTCACACTGGACACTGTGTCCAGTTCGTGTCACACTGGGCACTGTGTCCAGTTCTGATTACAGTTGGCCACCGCATAGGAATCCAGTCACGTTGGGCACACTGGACACTGCGTCCTGTTCCAATTACAGTTGGCAGTGCATTGGATTCTGGTATCACTGTGTCACATTTTGTCACACTGGACACTGTCCTGTTCCGGTCACACTGGGCACTGTGTCCAGTTCCTCTCACACTGGGCACTGTATCCAGTTCCAGTCACCCTGGGCACTGTATCCAATTCCAGACAACCTGGGAACTGGGTCCAGTTTCAGTGACATTGAGCACCATGTCCAGTTCCAGTCACAGTGTTCACTGTGTCCAGTTCTCCTCCAGCTTCGGTCACAGTCTCAGTCATGCTGGGCACCATGTCCAGTTCCCCTCACACTGGGCACTGTGTCCAGTTCCGGTCACACTGGGCACTGTGTTGAGTTCCCCTCACACTGGACACTATGTCCAGTTCTCCTCACATTGGGCACTGTGTCCAGTTCCGGTCACACTGGGCACCGTGTCCAGTTCCGGTCACACTGGGCACTGTGTCCAGTTCTTGTCACACTGGGCACCATGGCCAGTTCCGGTCACATTGGGCACCATGTCCAGTTCTTTTCCTACTGGGCACTGTGTCCAGTTTCTCTCATAATGGGCACTGTGTCCAGATCCTCTCACTCTAGTCTCTGTGTCTAGTTCTGGCCATGCTGCGCACCATGTCCGGTTCCTCTCACACTGCACACCATGTCCTGTTCCTCTCACACTGGGCACTGTGTCCAGTTCCCCTAACACTGCGCACCATGTCCTGTTCTGGTCAAACTGGGCACTGTGTCCTGTTTCTCTCACACTGGGCATTGTGTCCAGTTCCCCTCACACTGCACACCATGTCCTGTTCTTGTCACACTGGGCACTGTGTTCAGTTCTGAGTGCACTGGGCATCATGCCCAGTTCCTCGAACACTCAGTATTGTGTTCAGTTCCGATCACACTGGGCACTGTGTCTATTTCCAGTCACACTGGGTACCGTGTCCAGTTCCCCTCACACTGGGCACACTGTCTAGTTCCTCTCACACTGGGTACCGTGTCAAGCTCCAGTAGCACTGGGCACTGTATCCAGTTCCTCTCACACTGGGCACTGTGTCCAGTTCCTCTCACACTGGGCACTGTATCCAGTTCCTGTCATCCTGGGCACTGTGTCCCGTTCTGGTCACACTGGGCACTTTGTCCAGTTCTGGTCACACTGGGCACTGTGTCCAGTTGTGGTCACACTGGGCACCATGTCCAGTTCCCCTCACACTGCACACCTTGTCCTGTTATGGTCACACTGAGCACTGCCTCCAGTTCTTGTCACACTGGGCGCGGTGTTCAGTTCTTAATACACTGGGCATCATGCCCACTTCCTCGAACACTGAGTATTGTGTCCAGTTCTTGTCACACTGGGCATGTGTTCAGTTCTGATTACACTGGGCATCATGCCCAGTTCCGGTCACACTGGGCACTGTGTACCACTTCCCCGCACACTCGGCACAATGTCCAGTTCTGGTCAAACTGCGCACCGTGTCCAGTTCCTGTTGTACTGGTCACCGTGTCCAGTTCCTCTAACACTGGGCACTGTGTCCAGTTTAGGTGACACTGGGCACTGCATCCAATTCCTCTCACACTCTGCACCATGTCCATTTCCAGCCACACTGGGCATGGTGTCTGGTTTCTCTCACACTGTGCACTGTTCCCATTTCCAGTTACACTGGGCACTGTGTCCAGTTCTGGTCAGACTGGGCACCTTGTCCACTTCCGCTCACACTGGGCACTATGCCCATTTCCTCTCACACTGGATACGATGTCTGCTTCCTCTCACACTGGGCACTGTGTCCAGTTCCAGTCATAATGGGCACTCTGTCAAATTCCGGTCACACTGGGCACTGTGTTCAGTTCAGATTATACTGGGAACTGGGTCCAGTTTTAGTGAGAATCGACGTTTCGGGCATAAGCCCTTCTTTCCTGAAGAAACGTCGATTCTCCTGTTCCTTGGATCCTGCCTGACCTGCTGCGCTTTTGCAGCAACACATTTTCAGCTCTGATCTCCAGCATCTGCAGCCCTCACTTTCTCCTCCAGTTTTAGTGACACTGGGCACCCTGTCTATTTCTGGTCACACTGAGTGCTGTGTTCAGTGGCAGTCACAGTGGTCACTGTGTCCAGTTCCTCTCCAGGTTTGGTCACACTGGGAACGAGTCCAGTCTCAGTCATGCTGGCCACCATATCCAGTTCCTCTCACACTGGGCACTGTGTCCAGTTCCGGTCACACTGGGCACTGGGTCCTGTTATGGTCACACTGGGTACTGTGTCCAGTTCCGGTCACACTGGGCACTGGGTCCTGTTCTGGTCACACTGGGCACTGTGTCCAGTTCCGGTCACACTGGGCACTGGGTCCTGTTCTGGTCACACTGGGGAATATGTCCAGTTCCTCTCACACTGGGCACTCTGTCCAGTTCTGGTCACACTGGGCACTGTGTCCTGTTTCCCTCACACTGCGCACTCTGTCCAGTTCTGGTCACACTGGGCACTGTGTCCAGTTCTGGTCACACTGGGCAATATGTCCAATTCCTCTCACACTGGGCACTCTGTCCAGTTCTGGTCACACTGGGCACTGTGTCCTGTTTCTCTCACACTGTGTCCAGTTCTGGTCACACTGGGTACTGTGTCCAGTTCCGGTCACACTGGGCACTCTGTCCAGTTCTGGTCACACTGGGCACTGTGTCCTGTTTCTCTCACACTGGGCACTCTGTCCAGTTCTGGTCACACTGGGCACTGTGTCCAGTTCTGGTCACACTGGGCACTCTGTCCAGTTCTGGTCACACTGGGCACTGTGTCCTGTTTCAATTACAGTTGGCACCGCATCGGATTACAGTCATATTGGGCACCATGTAGAGTTCCAGTCACACTAGATACTCTGTCCTGTTCCAGTCACATGGGGAACTGGGTCCAGTTTCAGTGACATTGGGCACTATGTCCTTTTCCCATCACAGTGGGCACCATGTCCAGTTCTGGTCACACTGAGTGTTGTGTCCAGTTCTAGTCACAGTGGTCACTGTATTCAATCCCCTCCAGTTTTGGTCACACTGGCCAGCGAGTCCCGTCCCAATCATGCTGGTTACCATGTCCAATTCATCTCACACTGGGCACTGTGTCCAGTTCTGGTCACACTGAGCACCATGTCCATTTTCGGTCACCCTGGGAAATGCGTCCAGCTCCCATCACACTAGGCACCATGTCACGTTCCAGTCACAATGGGCATGTGTCCACTTTGTCGCACGGTGTCCAGTTCTGGTTACACTTGGCACCGTGTCCAGTTCCTCTCATACTGGTCACCGTGTCCATTTCCTCTAACACTGAGTATTGTGTCCAGTTTCAGTGACACTGGGCACCGCGTCCAATTCCTCTCATACTCTGTACTATATCCATTTCTGGTCACACTGGGCACTCTGTCTGGTTTCTCTCATACTGTGCACCGTTTCCAGTTCCAGTCACACTGGAAACTGTGTCCAGTTTTGATCACACTGGGCAGTGTGTCCTGTTTCTCTCACACTGGGCACTGTGTCCTGTTTCCCTCACCCTGGACACGATGTCCGATTCCTCTCATATTGGGTACTTTGTCGAGTTCCGTTCACACTGGGCACTGTGTCCACTTCCTCGCGCACTGTGCACCGTGTCCAGTCCCAGTCACACTGGGCACCAATGTCCAGTTCCTATCACACTGGGCACCATGTCCAGTTCCTGTCACACTGGAGACTGTGTCCAGTTCCCCTCACAATGGGCACTGTGTCCAGTTCCCCTCACAATGGGCACTGTGCCCAGTTCCTGTCACAATGGGCACTGTGTCCAGTTCCCCTCACATTAGGCACTGTGTCCAGTTCCTCTCACAGTGGGAACTATGTCCAGTTCCTCTCACCGTGGGCACCATGTCCAGTTCCAGTTACACTGGACACTCTGATCAGTTCCTCTCATACTGAGCATTGTGTCCATTTCTGGTCATACTGGGCACTGCGTCCTGTTTCGATTACAGTTGGCAGTGCATTGGATTCTGGTGGCACTGGGCACCATGTTGTGTTCCTGTCACACTGGGCACTGTGTCCAGTTCCTCTCACACTGGGCACTGTGTCCAGTTCTGGTCACACTGGGCACTGTGTCCTGTTCCGGTCACACTGGGCACTCTGTCCAGTTCTGGTCACACTGGGCACTGTGTCCTGTTTCAATTACAGTTGGCACCGCATCGGATTCCAGTCATATTGGGCATCATGTAGAGTTCCAGTCACACGAGGTACTCTGTCCTGTTCCAGTCACATGGGGAACTGGGTCCAGTTTCAGTGACACTGGGCACTATGTCCTTTTCCCGTCACAGTGGGCACCATGTCCAGTTCTGGTCACACTGAGTGTTGTGTCCAGTTCTAGTCACAGTGGTCACTATATCCAATCCCCTCCAGTTTTGGTCACACTGGCCAGTGAGTCCCGTCCCAATCATGCTGGTTACCATGTCCAGTTCATCTCACACTGGGCACTGTGTTCAGTTCTGGTCACACTGGGCACCATGTCCATTTTCGGTCACCCTGGGTATTGTGTCCAGTTCCCATCACACTAGGCACCATGTCACATTCCAGTCACAATGGGTATGTGTCCACTTTGTCGCACGGTGTCCAGTTCTGGTTACACTTGGCACCATGTCAGGTGTTAGAATTAGAGGTAGGTGAGCACCTTGGGGATAGTGACCATAATTCGGTGATTTTTACTCTCGTGATGGAGAGGGATAAGTGTGTACTACAGGGCAAGAGTTATAGCTGGGGTCAGGGAAATTATGATGCGGTGAGGCATGACTTAGGATGTGTGGCTTGGAAAAGTAGACTCCAAGGCAAGAGTGTAAATGATATGTGGAGCTTGTTCAAGGAGCAACTATTGAGTGTCCTTGATAATTATGTACCTGTCAGGCAGGGAGGAAAGGGTCGTGCGAGGGAGCCGTGGTTTAATAAGGAATTGGAATCCCTTGTTAAATGGAAGAGGGCGGCCTATCTCAAGATGAGACGTGAAGGTTCAATTGGGGCGATTGAGAGTTATAGGGTAGCCAGGAAGGACCTGAAGAGAGAGCTAAGAGCAGCAAGGAGGGGACATGAAAGGTCCTTAGTCGGTAGGATTAGGGAAAACCCTAAGGCTTTCTATAGGTATGTTAGGAATAAAAGAATGACTAGGGTAGGAATAGGTCCAGTCAAGGATAGTAGTGGGAAGTTGCGTGTGGAGGCGGAAGAGATTGGGGAGACACTGAATGAATACTTTTCTTCAGTATTTACTCAGGAACAGGGCATTGTCGTCGATGTGAATACTGAGTCACAAATAAGTAGAATGGATGGCTTTGAGGTATGTAGAGAAGAGGTGTTGGAAATCCTGGAAAAGGTGAAAATAGATAAGTCCCCTGGGCCTGATGGCATTTATCCTAGGATTCTCTGGGAAGCAAGGGAGGAGATTGCAGAGCCATTGGCCTTGATTTTTATGTCCTCTTTGTCTACAGGAGTAGTGCCAGAAGACTGGAGGATAGCAAATGTGGTTCTCTTGTTCAAAAAGGGGAGTAGGGATAACCCTAGTAACTATAGGCCGGTGAGTCTCACTTCTGTTGTGGGCAAAGTCTTAGAGAGAATTGTAAGGGATAGGATTTATGCACATCTGGATAGGAATAATGTGATCAAGGATAGTCAGCATGGTTTTGTGAAGGGCAGGTCGTGCCTCACAAACCTTATTGAATTCTTTGAAAAGGTGACGAAGGAGGTTGATGAGGGGAAAGCGGTAAATGTGGTATATATGGATTTTAGTAAGGCGTTTGATAAGGTTCCCCATGGTAGGCTACTGCAGAAAATACGGAGATATGGCATTGAGGGTGAGTTGGAGGTTTGGATTAGGAATTGGCTGGATGGAAGAAGACAGAGGGTAGTAGTTGATGGCAAAGTTTCTTCATGGAGTGCCGTCACTAGCGGTGTTCCGCAAGGATCTGTTTTGGGACCATTGCTGTTTGTCATTTTTATAAATGACCTGGAAGAGGGGTTAGAAGGTTGGGTGAGCAAGTTTGCGGATGATACGAAAGTCGGAGGAGTTGTTGACAGTGAGGAAGGATGTGGCAGGTTACAGCAGGATATAGAGAAGCTGCAGAGCTGGGCAGAAAGGTGGCAAATGGAATTCAATGTAGCTAAGTGTGAGGTGATTCACTTTGGTAAGGGTAATAAAAAGATGGGGTTCTGGGCTAATGGTCGGATACTTGGTAGTGTGGATGAGCAGAGGGATCTTGGTGTCCATGTACACAGATCTCTGAAAGTTGCCACCCAGGTAAATAGTGCGGTGAGGAAGGCATATGGCGTACTGGCTTTTATTGGTAGAGGAATTGAGTTCCGGAGTCCTGAGGTCATGATGCAGTTGTATAAGACTCTGGTGCGGCCGCATCTGGAATATTGTGTGCAGTTTTGGTCGCCATACTATAGGAAGGATGTGGAGGCACTGGAACGGGTGCAGAGGAGGTTTACCAGGATGTTGCCTGGTATGGAAGGAAGATCGTATGAGGAAAGACTGAGACACTTGGGGCTGTTTTCATTAGAGAAAAGAAGGTTTAGGGGTGACTTGATTGAGGTGTACAAGATGATTAGGGGGTTAGATAGGGTTGACAGTGTGAACCTTTTCCCGCGTATGGAGTCGGGTATTACAAGGGGGCATAGCTTTAAATTAAGGGGGGGTAGATATAGGACTGAAGTTAGGGGTAGGTTCTTCACTCAGCGAGTCGTAAGTTCATGGAATGCCCTGCCAGTAGCAGTGGTGGACTCTCCCTCTTTATGGGCATTTAAGCGGGCATTGGATAGGTATATGGAGGATAGTGGGTTAGTATAGGTTAGGTGGGCTTGGATCGGCGCAACATCGAGGGCCCAAAGGGCCTGTACTGCGCTGTATTCTTCTATGTTCTATCTATGTTCTATGTTCTATGTCCAGTTCCTCTCATACTGGTCACCGTGTCCATTTCCTCTAACACTGAGTATTGTGTCTAGTTTCAGTGACACTGGGCACCGCGTCCAATTCCTCTCATACTCTGTACTATGTCCATTTCCGGTCACACTGGGCACTCTGTCTGGTTTCTCTCTCACTGTGCACCGTTTCCAGTTCCAGTCACACTAGAAACTGTGTCCAGTTTTGGTCACACTGGGCAGTGTGTCCTGTTTCTCTCACACTGGGCACTGTGTCCTGTTTCCCTCACCCTGGACACGATGTCCGGTTCCTCTCATATTGGGTACTGTGTCGAGTTCCGTTCACACTGGGCACTGTGTCCACTTCCTCGCGCACTGTGCACCGTGTCCAGTCCCAGTCACACTGGGCACCAATGTCCAGTTCCTGTCACACTGGGCACCATGTCAAGTTCCTGTCACACTGGAGACTGTGTCCAGTTCCCCTCACAATGGGCACTGTGTCCAGTTCCCCTCACAATGGGAACTGTGTCCAGTTCCTCTCACCGTGGGCACCATGTCCAGTTCCAGTTACACTGGACACTCTGTCCACTTCCTCTCATACTGAGCATTGTGTCCATTTCTGGTCATACTGGGCACTGCGTCCTGTTTCGATTGCAGTTGGCAGTGCATTGGATTCTGGTGGCACTGGGCACCATGTTGTGTTCCTGTCACACTGGGCACTGTGTCCAGTTCCTCTCACCCTGGGTACTGTATCCCATTCTAGTCACCCTGGGAACTTGTTCCAGTTTCAGTGACATTGGGCACTGTGTCCAGTTCCAGTCACAGTGTTCACTGTGTCCAGTTCTCCTCCAGTTTCGGTCACAGTCTCAGTCATGCTGGGCATCATGTCCAGTTCCTCTCACACTGGGCACTATTTCCAGTTCCCCTCACACTGGGCACTGTGTCCAGTTCTGGTCACACTGGGCACTCTGTCCAGTTCCCCTCACACCGGGCACTGTGTCCAGTTCCAGTCAGGAGTAAATTACAGCACATGCTGGAATCTGATCTGGAAACAGACTATGCCACAATAAGGTTAGCCTCATGGTGACCATTAAACCACTGTCGATTCATAGAAAAACCCATCTCGTTCATCAATGTCCTTTAAGGAAGGACGTCTGCCAGCCTTACCTGGTCTGGCATGCATGTGCCTTCAGAGCCACAGCAATGTCAGTGAGTTTCAACTGCTCCCTGGATAATTAGAGGTGCTGGCATAGCCAGGGATGACCACACCACATGAGCAAAGACCAAAAGAAATGGCAGCATTAGGCTTCCCAACCCTCTTGGGCTGGCTGGAGCCCCCAGCAATTCAAGATGAATCTGTACGGCATGAGTAAAAGAAGCAGATTGAGGGAAGTCCTGGGGAATGGTTAACAAAAACCAACTGTCTTTTTCTTTCTCACCTTCTTCCTGCACTATACATGGGACCATTCAATACCGGACAGTCAACCTTCACTCACTGGCCTTACAGAGTGTCTTCTTGCCCCTGGACAGTGAGGCTAGAGAGGGTGTATTAGCAAGGGGGAGTGCTCAGACACAGGAGGACATTGTGATGAAAGCTTTCAGGCAGTGTACTGTGCAATTGGTAATCAGTGTGATCTACAGTTCCCCAGAGAGTTACCTTCACATTTACAGGCACAAAGGCAACTCTTTGGTTTTAATCATTGTAAGAATCTCCAGTGTGGGAAAAGGCCATTCAGGCTGTTGTGAGTGAGCTAGCCCTTTAACAGAGCAGTTACATCCCATCACTGTTTGACCATAAAATCATCAACTACTCATCCTCAGGCAACTCCCGTCTGAAATTATTCATGGAATCAGCTTCATGTTGACTGTACTGAGGGAGTTGTTGAAGTGTTCATATCGATGTTATTGAAGGAGAAGCTAGGTAACCATACATGGGATGCAGGCAGGAATGGTTTAAACACACGTACCAACAGATTCCAACAGCTTCTTCCTTGCATAGACCGTTAATGCTGATCTTGCTGTCTGTGCACCTTCTCTGCAGCTGTAACATTATATTGCTCACTCTGTTCTATTGCCTAATGCACCTTGTAATGGTACTGCATGAGAAACAAAATTTTTCAGGTATAAATGACAATAATGAATCAAATTCAAACATTGGTAGTATTAGCTGGGGAAGGTTGAGAGGAAGCTCAAGTGCATTGTAAATGTTAGCATGGACTGGTTGGGCTGAACGGCCTCATTCTGTTTTTGTGTACTCTGTGCAATCTCAACAACTTTCCCCCAGATCTTACATTAACAGTACGAAGTCTGCTTGTTGGTTCACCCACCAGAGGGAATGTGGTCTCTCTATCTGCACACTATCACACTTGTCTTGAACACTTCTAACATTGCTGCTGAAGCCCCCCTGTTCCAATTGAGGGGTAGAGTCCTGACGTTCCCAAACATTGCACACGACTGAAGTGCCTCTTCCCTCATAACATTCTGGTTAATTGCCAGGGGTGTGCTGGGTAACCAGAGGTGTTTGTTGAACTATGTATGTATCTTTACCCAACCATCATGGAGTAAATCCTTCCACTCAAAGACATGTGATTTGATGCCACTTCCTGCAATGTGATGTCACTTCCTGTGACACCCTACACCACATAAACCATTCTGTTCTTTTGCTGAGGGCTTTCTAAACGATGAGGGGTGTGACTAATCTTTCACTGTGTGGTTTGGTATCATGCCAAGTATTTGGGCTCTTTACAGATTGGGCAAGGAAGGCAAGGCCAACAACTGATTTCCAGCTTAAACTTCAAAACAACATTATTGATTGTAAATTATTATTAAATATTACTTGACTTGGTAATCGGAGATCCACCAGGTTCTGTCTTTTCACAGGGATTTCCCAACAAAACTTACAAATGACACATATTTGTCTTGCATACCTCAAAATGGAGCTCCAGCATAGGTAGTGCGTTCAATTCCAAGCAGTATGGACAGGTATATTGGATAGGAAAGGGTCAAATGCAGGCAAATGGGACTAGTTTAGAGTTAGAAACTTGGTCTGCATGAATGAGTTGGACCAAAGGGTCTGTTTTCATATTATATGACTCTATTACCGTTATTTTTTAAGAAGTGATTTTATCCCATCGTGCTATAATGACACTTGGTAAGGAATAAACTATTTTCTTCATGTCCGTGTCTCTCAAGATTTTCCCTCTAGTTCTGGTATGTTCAGTCTTCTTCCAGAGTCCCAACTTCACCCACTCTGTACTGTTTATACTCAAAGATGTGCAACTAAGCGATATCATCGCAAGATGGCTCCAGAGTCCTGAGGCCCTTTGACAAAATCTGTGCCCTAACCTGGTGTTTATACTTTTTCCTTGATTTTTACACCCAGGTTCTTTATTAACCACCTGTAACACTGACATCAGCATGCTGTGGAGACTTTGAGTAGAGAGAATGGAACACGTTGTGCTGTAGAGCTTCATTTCGGAGGTCAGTGCTATGTGTAATAGTGCATGTGTCGGAAGAGTTTTGAGAACCAGGCAACGGTGGTCACTCATTGGTAAGGCATTGGAGATGCAGCAGAGTCTGTGTGCAGAGGCTACAGGCGAAGGGAGCAGTTTCTCGGCACTGCATGATGGATCCTCCCAAGACTCAAACCTCATAACCTAGATTTAGAAACTTGGTCTGCGCGAATGACCAAGGGGTCAGTATTCGCACTGTATGACTCTATAACCTGAATCTTGAATGCTGACCAACAAATCAGTGAGGACGGATCAAACCAAGCTTTCAGGTTTTGTGTAAATGGGTCTCAAGGGCTCTCTGCTCACCCCCACCTTTTGAAATCCTGACAATGCCTGCTAAAGCTGTGTCATATTATTACAGGAACAGGAGTGGGCCATTCAGTCCCTCGAACCTGTCCTGCCTCTTAATGTTGATCAGATTGCAACCTCTAATGCCTACTCCCAATAACTTTTGACCCCATTGCCAGAGGAAGTGGTGGAGGCTGGTGCAATTACAACATGTAAAATGCATCTGGATGGGGACATGAATATGAAGGTTTTAGAGGGATATGGGCCAAATAAGACAAGATGAGGTTAGGATATCTGGTCGGCATAGATGGGCTGGACCAAAGGGTCTGTTTCCATGCTGTACATCTCTATGACTTTAAGTGTACAGATGTTTTCTAAGTATTCTTACAGAGATGTGACACCGCTGGAGAAGGTGGGATGTGAACCTGGCTCTCCTAGCTCAGAGGTAATGACCTTACCGTTACACAAGAACCTTCTATTACGCCTGGTATATCCAAATCGTCTCTCATCCAGTTATCTGTCTACTTCTGCCTTTAGAACATCCAAGGACTCTGCCTTGACCACCTTCTTAGGAAGACAGTTCCATAGACTCTCTAATAATGCTATTGGTTTTTTTAATGACTAGCAGGGAAGCCTATCAGCCTCATCACCATTCAGTCAGTGTCGGCCATTACTCTCCTCACCACTATCTTTGCCATGTTTTGTATTGTCTGCAACTTCGCATTGTGGCTCACTTCACCTCAGTCCAAGTTGTTTATATTAATCCACAAAGGCCATAATAAACATACTCCCCATCTGAAAAATATCCATCCACGCACTTCCTCAGTAGTTGCTTCCTGTTACAGACCCAATTCCCACACCCGTTTTCATTACTGTCCCATTAATTCCACACATTTCCATCTCATCACTCACAGTGAATATCTTCTGAAGGTCCCAAGGGTGATGAAGAAATCTTTTACAAAACTCCAGTCTTTTGTTTTGTTGCATGTTGGAAATCTTAATCAGTTAATAATGCTATTTTACAATCAATACTGTTACCAACATAAATAATTAAATATAGTTAGCACAGCAATGGGAATACCGTGCCTTCCAAGTGTTTCTAGACAATCATGGGTCAAGTTCAGAAAAGGGGCTGCTATGTCTCACAGTTGGGGCTTCACGTTAGACCCACATTCAGTGGAAATATCCTGCAGGATGTCCATTAGATTGTGTAGTGTTGGACTGTGGTACAAGGTGTACCTTTAGCTTTCAGGGTCTTCAGTAATCCTTAGTTACGAGTTACAGTCAGGAATGCTGCTTCCTTTGAAAAACTATCAACCTTGGTGTAACCAAATTAATGCTTTTTCAGGATTCATTGACCAGCTGACTCGAAGTGTTCAGGTATCAGGGTCCTCACATTAAGAGTTAAGCTAGAAACCTTACAAAAGTGCTTCGTTTCGGACTGAGTTGAGGAGGAATTTCTTCACCCAGAGGGTTGTGAATCTGGGGAATTCCCTGCCCAGTGAAGCAGTTCAGGCGACCTCATTGAACATTTTTAAGGCAAACATTTTTGAACAGTGAAAGAATTAAGGAATATGGTGAGAGGGCGGGTAGGTGGAGCTGAGGGCATGAAATGATCAGCCATGAGCTTATTGAATGGCGGAGTGGGCTCAATGGGTCAGGCAGTCTACTCCTGCTTCTGGTTCTTATGTTGTTATTTTTGGCTTCTTTCTCCCTGGATACATACAGAGTTAGAAATGTGTTGCTGGAAAAGCGCAGCAGGTCAGGCAGCATCTAGGGAACAGGAGAATCGACGTTTCGGGCATTAGCCCTTCTTCAGGATGCTGCCTGACCTGCTGCGCTTTTCCAGCAACACATTTCCATCTCTGATCTCCAGCATCTGCAGACCTCACTTTCTCCTACATACAGAGTTCAATGATTTCGTTTATAGAAATTCTGTTTGAGACACAGTGGTGTGTTGGGAACATAGTCCTAGTTATTCTGAGGCATGCAAACTCAGTTGGGTTGCACTCTGCTCATTTCTATCCACATTAATCTCTGTTTGACAGATCGATATTCATTTATTGAACTGAGCAATGAGAGACTTTTCGAATTTGACAGTGGGTTTAATGTAAATTTGTAGTTTAGCACCAACAGCAGTTTCCACCTTGCCCTTCTAACCCAGCCCAGGAGCCAATGGGGAAGAACCCAGCTCTTTTAACAAAAATAAAACTCACCACTAAACTAAGTAGTCATCCAATTAACCCCTTACAGAGACAGGGCAAAAGTGAGGACTGCCGATGCTGGAGGTCAGAGTCAAGATTGGAATGGTGCTGGAAAAGCACATTACAAAGACAGCCCACCTGGAGTGATGTAAATCTAATAAAAATCGGAAAGGGGAACAAATAAGGTGGGGTCTAAATCAGAATAGAGTTGGAGGGGAGATGATGAACCCAGGTGTCTAAATGCTTTGAGGATGCCAGTGCGGGCACCGTCTCTAAGGGAACCTGGGCACAGACATCACTAAAGAACAGGAGGAGGCAACAACCCAGGTCTCGTCTTCTATTTTGGAGGAACCTCTGCCAACTCAACCATTTTGCCGACCAGGGTCAGTGTAACAGCAAAAAAGGTGGGACTGTCCCTATCTCTGAGGCAGAAGGTTCGCGTCCCTTTGTTGCTGTTACACTGACCCTGGTTAGCTACACTTGGTAATTGTTAGCTGTTTAGGTGTTTAATTGGGTGACTGCTTTTCCACCTATTTCTCCCATCACTGTTCCTTAAAGAAATGCAATGAACATCTCCTGCCCGCAATGAGTTCTGGAGCTGCTCCCTTTGACTTGTGAGGAGGGGTTGGATTTATAACACTGACGGGACTGAGCTCTACATTCCAGCTGGGAATTCCAATCCTGGTTCCTGTGGAAAGAGTGGCATGAAATCCATGGTGCAGAATAATTGTGGGAAAACAAGCCACATCCCCCTTTTGTAGAGAGTCTGCTGCCATGATCTGAGATGTCAATGTCCAGGAACACAGCCAGTCATATTGACATCCACTGTGGAAGGGGTAAGTGCAATCAGGTTATTGAGGGGTTAGTGTGCCAGGTAAATGATACTAAGGGTGGGTGGTGTGTGTGTGGGTGTGACGGGGCTGGTGGGTGAGGAGTGACTGGCAACATGGTGGGTGGGGGGGGGGTGTTAATGGAGTCTTGACTTTCAATGCATTGGAGGTTGGAGTAGTGGTCCAATGGCCTTAAGCATTGGGTTTACGTGAGATAAATTTGGAAGGGCAGCTTAAAGGTTATGCAGGACTTATCCCAAGTTTTTAACTGTCTAATGTTTACTTTGTAACTGTCAACTTAACAGAAGTAGAGCTCTCTGAATTCTCTACCATTATGGAGATCTTTCAGAGACTTTCAGACACAGAGGAATTGTCCATCAGATTCGGAGGTTTCTGGGCAATTCCACAGCGATTCTGCAGCATCCAGTCTCTGCTGTTCCAGGGACAATCTGGTCATCAGCGATTTTCACCAGTGATAGACATACGCAAGATAGAACATTGGGCGGTACGGTGGCACAGTGGTTAGCACTGCTGTCTCACAGCACCAGAGACCCGGGTTCAATTCCTGCCTCAGGCGACTGACTGTGTGGAGTTTGCACATTCTCCCCGTGTCTGCGTGGGTTTCCTCCGGGTGCTCCGGTTTCCTTGCACAGTCCAAAGATGTGCAGGTCAGGTGAATTGGCCATGCTAAATTGCCCGTAGTGTTAGGTGAAGGGGAATGGATCTGGGTGGGTTGCTCTTCAGAGGGTCAGTGTGGACTTGTTGGGCCGAAGGGCTTGTTTCCACACTGTAAGTAATCTAATCTAAATTAAAACATAGCTGATACATCTCGAGTGTTTCCAGTGTGTTTGATTTAAATAGAAGTCTAAACGTCTAATTTGAGTTTGAGGATGGTTTAAAATTTCTTGTCCCAGAAACAACTTGGATGTTCTTCTTAGGCTGTATGTTACAATTGACTAATCATTGGCAAGCTATCAGAGAGAGAGAGGGATGGCTCAGAGAATAAGAGGAAAGTAGCATTGCTAGGCTTTGTTTAGAATCATCCGTTAATCTCCAGGAGACTGCTGGGAGCAAATGTAAGAGAAAAAGCACATAAGTATTTGAAAGAAGTGCTGCCTGACCTGCTGGGCATTATCAGCACCTTCTGCTTTTTATTTCAAATTTCCAAACATCCACATTACTCTGTTTTAAATATTAAAATAAATAAATGCTTTTTACTTCATTTGAGCATTTTTTGAAAAGCAAGCAGTTGTGAAACCTATTTGAGAGATGTATTTAAGATTTCAGAATGAAGACATGGGGAGGATGGGAGGAGAGACTTTGTTTTTACACAGTGAGTAGCAACGACATGAAATCTGC